>NW_026894464.1:0-124187 GCF_032452875.1 Bos javanicus | reverse complement strand
AGTCAGAGTAAAGTTAGCAAAGCTGCTTCCTTAGACCTGGAAGCCACAGTGTTGTGAAAAGCAGCTGCCTGAGGGCTTCACCCTATCCAGCACTTGGTATGACACAGGCACTTCCATATTGTGGAGTAAAGGAATAAATGAGACATTTTTTATTATTCCTTCATCCATCTTTCCTTTGAACACTGAAGCCATGATGAACACTGGGGAGAGAGAGAAGTTGAAGCAGTAAAGTTCAAAGAGGTAGAGCAGCGGTTACCTCCACAAGTTTTCTTGTTTCCTGAGCTCATCAGAGAAGACAGTGATGGGATATAGAGCTGAAGTCATCACTTGAAAGATTTGGTACCTTATCTGGAGGTTTCTTGTCTTAATTCTGGATGTTTTTGTTGTTTAGTGGCTAAATCACGTCCATCTTTGTGACCCCATGTACTGTAGCCCTCCAGGCTCCTCTGTCCATGGGATTTCCCAGGCAAGAATACTGGAGTGGGTTGCCATTTCCTTTTCCAGGGGATCCTTCCAACCCAGGGATCAAAGTAACATATCCTTCATTGGCAGTCGCATTGTTTAAAATTGTGCCACCAGGGATGCCCTAAGTTTTGGCTACTATAACAAATATCTCATAGACTGAGTGGCAACAACAGATGTTTTTTCCTATACTGGAGGCTGGAAAGTCTAAAACCAAGGTGTTCACCATTTTTGCTCCTGGTGAGAGCTGTCTTCCTGGCTTGTTGATGACTGCCTTCTTCCTGTGTGCTCATATGGAAGATAGAGTTCTGGTATCTCTTCATCTTCTTGTAAGGGCACTCATCCCATCATGGGGAGCCCACTGTCATGACCTCATCTAAGCCTCATTACTTCCAAAATACCATTACATGTTAGCCTTTCAGCATGCATTTTCAGGGGTACACAAACATGCCGTCCATAATAGTTTTAATTTTCCTTTAGAGATGTATGGATACTGTGGGTGCTTAGGTCTTATACTGATCACTGAAGGCACATAGGGCGTCCCCTCTGGGCAGATTAATAGAAGTGTCCCTTCTTCTGGGCTGCATCTTGGAACCAGAGCACACAGCTTGATGAGGGAAATGTGGACTGCATTTCAATTCCCATTTGCTTATTTAGCTGGGAGTCTTTGGACAGGGCTCTGTGCTGTCCCTTTAGGGTCCTCACAATTCCATCAAAAGGGATGGTCTTGCCTGAATGGTACTGAATGATCTAGAATGTAAAATATGACCCTGAGATCGCTCTGGTCCCGACTCCCTGGCCTTGCTAGGGTTTGTTAACTGCCTTGCACAGCTTCGATTCTCTAAAGGCATGTGGGGACCTGAAAGGTTGTAATTAAGGACTTTTTTTTAATAGCAATCCCTGTCATTACATAGCACTTTGCTGGGGCTTGTTCATAATGAACCTAAATGCTGGAATCTTGGATATGAACTAACACAGATACCCATGTACTTCTAAGTTGTCATTCAGACAGTTATTCCCAATAGCTGTTTTGTTTCTGAAGCAATAGGCTTGGAGTAACTTATTTCTCTGCATCTCAGCTTCTGGGCAGTTATCCTGCAGTGAAGCCAGCAGGTTGAGTCACGAGAATCATACATGTTTTTATAGAAGCAGTGTGATGTAATACACAGAAGAGACAGCTTTGAGCCAATGGAGAATAAAAACTTACTTGTGCACGGTGCCTTACAATTCACCATGTGGACATGAAGTCTTGAAAAGAAACACCTAGGAGGAAAAAACACACTCAATCACATACTCACACATTCAGTCACAGTTACACATTTAATCTATAATATACATAAACATTCTTACACATTAACTTACACAGATACATTCACATACTGACACATTCACTCATGAACATATTTACTTATACGCTTACATTTTCACATCAACATGCTCACATATGTGGACATGCTCATACATTTTCTATGCATGAACATGCTGGTACCTTCACACACACAGAGACTCATATACTCACATTCACTGACACATGAGCATTTTCACACATGGACATACTTGAATATTCATTGAAACATACGTGCTCACACTCATACAGTCACAAATCACTCACATGTCAAGTTTACACGTTCACACAAATGATGGTACTCAAATTTACATGCATATAAACTCAATAACACACAACAGCATACTAACACATTGCCAGACACAATGACATACACTCACAAACTCAATCACTTGCACACAGACATGCTCACATACATTTACACTCACTCACACACATGAACATACTGATATCCTCTCACAAATAAACATAAAAATCATACGTTCCTTTACACTTGCATGTGAACATACCCTTATAGGCTCACAATTATTTCCAAAAACACACTCATGCATTCAGACACATACAGGAACACATTCTCACATTCATACAAATTAACACATTCACATTAACCTGCTTACATGCACAAACATGCACACACATTCATTCACACACAGATAACACTCAGATCAAATCACAGGACACTCAAACTTAGTCAAACTTAGATGTCAACATTTTCACTGACATGAACATGCTCACACACACAAAACTGCTGATAACATTCACTCACACATGAACATGTTCATATATCAATCCACACACGAATTAATCACAGAGTCATGTACATGAATGTACACATAATAAAATACATATCAATATAGTCACACATATAGTTAAATGTTTATTCACACATATACCAATATTCACACATTCACTTAATGAACATCCTCACATTTTAACATACCCAAACACTCAGAAACCTCACAAATTCATTAAAGAAAAGACAAATTTCACACAAATGCACATACTCTATTTAGTCACACACATAAATCCACTCAGACACCCATGGACACATGAAGACATAAACATGCTCAAATAAACATTGATATATTCACTCAAATGAATTTGCTCCCAGATTAATTCATGTACACAGACACACCCACAAATACTCACAACTTCATTTACAGTTTTACATCATGCTCACATACATGAACTTGCTTACACATTCAATTGTACACATGAAAAATAGTCATACATTACTACCTTAACACACACAAACTTGCTCGTGCCTTAATTTACATACATGGCCGTGCTCCCATACACGCACATTCCTGTAAACTCATATGAATGAACACAAATTCAATTATACACAAATTTTCACACTTGCACATTAGCATGCTCAAAATATACATGTGTTCACACTTTGATTTATTAATGCATGTATTCATGTTCACACACACACTTACTTAGATGTTCACTCAAATGTGAACATACTTTAACATTCCCAGATGCACTAAAATGCTTATACATTCACTCACAAGTGTACACTCTATCACTCACAATCCCATATAAACACACACATTCTCACAGACTTACATATGAATGCAGTTGTACACTCACACACACTCACTCCCCATGTCCACTCACATTGACACACAGACATGTTCTCAAACTGACTTAAAAACAATATGCTAATACGCAAATTGCTCACGCATGAACAACTTCATACATATGAACAAGTTCACATATTCACAAAGCCTATATGCTCATAAACATACATGCATGTCTATTAACACAGTCACGGACACCCCAAAAATACTCGTGCACAGACATGGATATGATCACACATTCACATACAACCTCAATATACTCCCACACTAACAGATGCATATACACATGCGCATGTTATCACTTCCACATAAGTGAACACACATTTAGTCACATACAAACATAATTATATTCACTCACAGAAAAGAACACACACATTAACATGCCCTTACACACAAGCATGTTTACATATTCATTAACACACACATTCACTTAAACTTTCATTTTAATTATATATACCCATATATATGTGTGTATATGTATATATGCCCATGCATTTACTGACAAACTATTTTTCTTATTTACTCAAATACAAGTGTACAAAAACACAAATACAAAGCATATATTCACTCATAGTTATGAACATACATGATATGCTTACACATTCATTAAAAAACAGGAACATGATTACATATATATACTCACAAAATCATTTACACATAAACATGAACATGGTCCTATATACACACAGCGTACCTGCTCACAAACTCACCAGTACACTCATTAACACAGTCATGTACATGCATATGAACAACATTCACACATACATTCATGCATTGACTTAGAAATCGATGTAAACATTAACGAGCTTGCAGAAATGAACATGTTTACATATTCACTCACAGGTGAATGTGCTACCATCATGCACATCCTTACAAATTCTTTCACATACAGAAACCCTTACATATTATAAATTTCACAGACACATTAACATGCTCACATACACAAGTGTGGTCACTAGTCAAATTCACAGCATAGTCTTGACATGAACACATTCATAAATTCTTTGAGATACAAGATATGCTTATATACAAGTGCACAGACCCAAATTCTGTAATATTAGAGCATATTCCCTGACTTAAAAACATATCCACACATCTACTCATATGCTTAGACACACATATACAGTCATACTCTTTCACTCACACAAAAGGCTCACGTGTCTACTAACGCATGAATGTACTTACAGATTCATTCACAGACACCCATACATGCTGACAACACTACACTCAGATTCCCTTATAAGTGCATATTAATATGTTTACAAGCAACATTTTCATGCATTCACTTGAACAGATTTTCTCAGATGCATTACAAAGCTCATCCTTTCACAAACAAATGCACTCATATAAACTCAAAAGCACATTCTCCTATGGTCTTCACAAACATTCACTCACATATGAACAAGCTTACACAAACGAACAGTTACACACTCACTCATGAAAATGTGCTTACACATGCATTCCCTCAAACTTGCTCACACATTCACTCACAAAAAATCTCCTATATGCTCCCAGTCACATACTTGTACATTTCCACAGATACAACATAATCACAAAGAGCATCATACTCATATGCTTACAGATGAATATGCTCATACTTACCATGAAGTTCACACATTTACATACACACACAGATGCTCTAGTATATTTACATGCACACGCTTGCACGTTAACTCACAGAAGTATACTCCACTTTCATGTGCTCTCACATGCATTCACTCAGACACACATGAATATTTTAACATTTATGCCCATGGTCACAAATGCACCGATCCATAAGAAAAGTCCCATTCACTTTCCACCTGCAAACTCATATTTGAATAGGCACCCACAGTCACTCTCACATGTGCTTATACACATGCACATGGTCAGATATTCACACATTCATTTGCTCAAAAAACTGCTCACACATTTACTTGAATGCACTGGAAATTAAGTCATAATCATGCTTACATACATACACTTATATTCACTCACGTACACATTAACATGCTCAGAAGTAGAAATGTGTTCACATGCACCAAAAAGCTCTAAAGAGACTATCTCTTTCCCATTATTGGAATAGATAACCTCATGAAACAAGCCTAAGGCACTTATGCTACTGGTAGGCCCTGGCTAGTGGGTATGAGTTAACCTTCCTCTACCTGTGTGAGAGGTACTGAGTAAAAGTAAAGGACCGAAGGGTTATGGACTGTTACAGGTGAGTTAGTAAAAGGATACGGATCCCCACCTTTAAGTTTCCTGCTATGGCCAGTCCTCAAAGCCACTACTAGTGGGTAGAGGCTGTCTGTAGACTAGAGAAAGTTAAAGAAGGCTTCTCTCTGTAGTAGAGCCCCTCTCCTGGGTATTGACATTATGGATTTCATACCTTAATGAATGACATTCAAATAATATTGGTAAATGGTTTGGAGTCCTAGACTGGGATAATGTTTTCTTTGTTAAATATGTCATAGGATAGCTGATCACAATTTGCCTTCCACCTTTGAGGATCAACAGTATACTTTTTTCCCAGATACCTGTGGGCTACATGAATACTTCTGTGATTGTAGGTTGGATTTGCCATCTGGATCTAGATGCCTGCTCTGTACCAGCTTATTGATGTCATCTTCATCAGTGGACCTGGCCAAGACTTTGTGTCATACACCGCCACAACTGTGAGTAAATACCTCATTGAGGGGATGGGCAGTTGCTCTCCATAAGGTACAAGGCACCTCATAGTTTGTTAAATTTCTGGGCTGTAATTGAAACTCTAAAGGCTAAACTAGTCTAAATTTGGTAAAAGAAAAGCTTCTGCTTCCCCAACCTCCCATGTTAGTAAAGGAGATCCAGCATTTGGTAGGAATGTTTGGCTTCTGGTGCCAGCCTCCAATATTTGCTGGTCCCCATCTATGGAGTCACTCTTAGGGCTTCCACTTATCCGTGGGGACCCCAGCAACAACACATACTAGATAAACTAAAGAAGGCTATCATTTCCACTTTCCCATTAGTGCTCTGAGGGCAGGACTTAGAGGTAGAAGTTCAGCCACCCTAATATTCACTCTGTGAGCCACTGGACCAAATGTCCCTGGGCTTTTGACATAAGCAACTCAAAGAATCAGTCCAGAGTTATTCACCAATGGAGGGGCAACGTCTGGAGTTACACTGAGCCCTTATTGAAACTCAAGTCTCTACTGGAACAGAGCTATTTACCTTATGGATTGAGATTCCTGTTATGCCCTGGGGAATAGCAGAAGCTCCCCATATGGCAACAGAAGTCTCTATTCAAATGGTAATGTATCTACTGGATGGAGCTAAACCTGAACCTATTTAAGTGTTGTAACTAGATGAGAAACAGCCACATTGCCTGCCATAAAAGTTAATTTGCCAAAACCATCCCATCTTCTTTTTATTAATGTTTAATTAATCACATGCATATAATACTGAATATTTTATACTTTTAATTGCATTTTATATTACTTAAATATATATTTTTATTAATTTATTTAATTGGAGGCTAATTACTTGACAATATTGTAGTGGTTTTTGCCATATATTGACATGAATTCAGCCATGGGTGTACATATGTCCCCGATCCCAAGCCCCTTCCCACCTCCCTCCCCATCCCATCCCTCAGGGTTGAACCAGTGCACTGGCTTTGAGTACCCTGTTTCATGCATTGAACTTGGACTGGTGATCTAATTCACATATGGTAATATACATGTTTTTCTGGAACTCGCTTGCTTTTTTGATGATCCAGCAGATGTTGGCAATTTGATCTCTGGTTCCTCTGCCTTTTCTAAAACGGGCTTGAACATCTGGAAGCCCATGGTTCACGTATTGCTGAAGCCTGGCTTGGAGAATTTTGAGCATTACTTTACTAGCTTGTGAGATGAGTGCAATTGTGCGGTAGTTTGAGCATTCTTTGGCATTGCCTTTCTTTGGGATTGGAATGAAAATGGACCTTTTCCACTCCTGTGGCCACTGCTGAGTTTTCCAAATTTGATGGCATATTGAGTGCAGCACTTTCACAGCATCATCTTTCAGGATTTGAAATAGCTCAACTGGAATGCCATCACCTCCACTAGCTTTGTTCATAGTGATGCTTTCTAAGGCCCACTTGACTTCACATTCCAGGATGTCTGGCTCTAGGTGAGTGAGCACACCATCGTGATTATCTTGGTCGTGAAGATCTTTTTTGTACAGTTCTTCTGTGTATTCCCGCCACCTCTTCTTAATATCTTCTGCTTCTGTTAGGTCCATACCATTTCTGTCCTTTATTGTGCCCATCTTTGCATGAAATATTCCCTTGGTATCTCTAATTTTCTTGAAGAGATCTCTAGTTTTTCCCATTCTGTTGTTTTCCTCTATTTCTTTGCATTGATCGCTGAGGAAGGCTTTCTTATCTCTTCTTGCTGTTCTTTGGAACTTTGCGTTCAGATGTTTATATTTTTCCTTTTCTCCTTTGCTTTTCACTTCTCTTCTTTTCACAGCTATTTGTAAGGCCTCCTCAGACAGCCATTTTGCTTTTTTGCATTTCTTTTCCATGGGGATGGTCTTGATCCCTGTCTCCTGTACAATGTCACGAACCTCATTCCATAGTTCATCAGGCACTCTATCTATCAGATCTAGTCCTTTAAATCTATTTCTCACTTCCACTGTATAATCATAAGGGATTTGATTTAGGTCATACCTGAATGGTCTAGTGGTTTTCCCTACTTTCTTCAATTTAAGTCTGAATTTGGCAATAAGGAGTTCATGATCTGAGCCACTTTCATACTTGTTAGCATTTGCCTTACATATTGTGGTGCTCCTATGTTGGGTGCATATATGTTTATAATTGTCATATCTTCTTCTTGGATTGATCCTTTGATCATTATGTAGTGTCTTTCTTTGTCTCTTTTCATGGCCTTTATTTCAAAGTCTATTTTATCTGATATGAGTATTGCTACTCTTGCTCTCTTTTGGTCTCTATTTATGTGTAATATCTTTTTCCAGCCCTTTACTTTCAGTCTCTCTGTGTCCCTTGTTTCGAGGTGGGTCTCTTGTAGACCTCATATATAGGGGTCTTGTTTTTGTACCCATTCAGCCAAACTTTGTCTTTTGGTTGGGCATTCAACCCATTTACATTTAAGGTAATTATTGATAAGTATGATCCCGTTGCCATTTACTTTGTTGTTTTGGGTTAGAGTTTATAAACCTTTTCTGTGTTTCCTGTCTAGAGAAGATCCTTTATATTTGTTGAAGAGCTGGTTGGTGGTGCTGAATTCTCTCAGCTTTTGCTTGTCTGTAAAGTTTTTGACTTCTCCTTAATATCTGAATGAGATTCTTCCTGGGTATACTAGTCTGGTTTGTAGGTTTTTCTCTTTTATCACTTTAAGTATGCCCTGCCATGCCCTCCTGGTCTGAAGAGTTTCTGTTCAGCTGTTATCAGATCAGCTGTTATCCTTATGGGGATCTCCTTGTGTGTTATTTTTTGCTTTTCCCTTGCTGCTTTTAATACTTGCCCTTTGCGTTTGATTTTTGTTAATTTGATTAATATGTGTCTTGGGGTGTTTCCCCTTTGGTTTATCCTATTTCGGGCTCTCTGGATTTCTTGGACCTGAGTGAATATTTCCTTATCCATTTTAGGGAAGTTTTCAACTGTTATCTCAAGTATTTTCTCATGGCCTTTCTTTTTGTTTTCTTCCTCTGGGGTTCCTATGATTCAAATGTTGGTGTGTTTAACATTGTCCCAGAGGTTCTGAGATTTTCCTCATTTCTTTTAATTTTTTCTTTTTCCTCTCTGCTTCATTTATTTCTACCATTCTATTTTCCACCTAACTTATCCTGTTTTCTGCCTCAGTTATTCTACGCTGCTTCCCTCTAGAGTGCTTTTGATCTCAGTTATTGCATTATTCATTATTGATTGACTCTCTTTTATTTCTTCTAGGTCCTTGTTAAACATTTCTTGCATCTTCTCAATCCTTGTCCCTAGTCTATTTATCTGTAACTCCATTTTGTTTTCAAGATTTTGGATCATCTTTATTATCATTGTTCTGAATTCTTTTTCAGGTAAAAGAACTCCCTATCTCCTCCTCTTTTGTTTGGTTTGGTAGGCATTTATCATGTTCCTTTACCTGCTGAATCTTTCTCTGCCTTTTCATTTTGTTTAGATTGCTGTGTTTGGGGTGGCCTTTCTGTAGCCTGGAAGTTTGTGGTTCCTCTTTATATTGCAGCTTGTTCTCTGTGGGTGGGGTTGGACGAGTGGCTTGTCAAGGTTTCCTGGTTAGGGGAGCTTGCATCTGTGTTCTGGTAGGCAGAGCTGTATTTCTTTTCTCTGGAATGCAGTGAAGTCTCCAATAGTGAGTTCTAGAGTGTCTGTGGGTTTGGCATGGGTTTGGGCAGCCTGTCTTTTAATGCTCAGGGCTGTGTTCCTGCATTGCTGGAGAATTAGCATGGTATGTCTTGCTCTGGAACTTGTTGGCTCTTGGGTGGAGCTTGGTTTCAGTGTAGTTATGGAGGCTTTTGGATGAGTTCTTGTCTATTAATGTTCCATGGAATCTGGAGTTCTCTGGTGTTCTCAAGTTTTGGATTTATGCCTCTTGCCTTGGCTTTCAGCCTTATTCTTACAGTAGCCTTAAGAGTTCTCCATTCATACAGCACAGATGATAAAACATCTAGGTTAATGGTGAAAAAATTCTCCATAGTGAGCAACACCCTGAGAGGTTCACAAAGTTACATGGAGAAGAAAAGAGGGAGGAGGGAGATAGAGGTGACCAGGAGGAGAAGAGGGGGAATCAAAGGGGAGAGAGCAATCTAGCCAGTAAACAGTTCCCTAAATGTTCTCCACAGCCCGGAACACCCAGAGAGATTCACAGAGTTAAGTAGAGAAGAAAAGGGAGAGGGAGGAGATAGAGGTGACCTGGGGAAGAAAAGGGAGAGTCAAAAGGGGAGAGAGCCATCAAGCTAGTAATCATACCCCTAAGTGAAAATGGATACTGAAGATTAGATTCTTAAAGGTACAAAATTGATAACAAATACCAAAAAGCAAAGATTAAAAATCTAGAGTAGAGGTTAGTCTCACAAAAATACAATATTAAAAGTACAAAACAAAAGCAACCACAAAGAGTATAAAAAAATATATATGAATTTTCCTTTAAAAATAGGGTCTTTTTTTTCAAGGTAATAGTATGTTATAAAAATGAAAATTAAAGGAGTAATAAAGAACTTAAGAATTAAAAAATGATAATAGTAAAAATATATCTAGGAATTTCTCTGGAGCTTTTGTGGGCAGTGTGGTGTCAGTTCAGTTTCAGATATTTCTTGTTTCAGCTTGTACTTCTTCTCAAGGTCTATAGGCCCCTTCCAATGCTTAGTCAGTGCTAACCACAGGGTTTTAAATCTGTTCCACCTGTCACTTCCAGAGAGGTTCCCTCTTCTTTGTTTATTTTGGCTTCCTCTGTTTTCAAGTCTGTTCAGTATCTAATTTCCGCCCTGACACAAGGGGTGAAGGTAGTCACTTATTTAAGCTCACTTGTTCAGGTGTGTTCTGGGGAGGGAGGAACACTACAAACAAATATCACTGGCTTGTGTGGGGAGTGCTTGCAGTGTATGGATCACACTGGGTTTGACATAGCTCAAGGCGACATGTTCTTTCCAGGACTACACTGCTTAGGGTCCAGGTTGCTCTGCAGGGTTACTGTCCAAAGCAGGTGCTGCGTTTTGTGCACTTCCCAAGTCTAAGCTGCTCAGATTTAGTTTCTCGGGTACTCTGCAAGGGCACAGACTCGATTGGGTGTGCGTTTTGTGCCCTTCCCAGGTCTGAGCAGCTCAGGCGACCAGGTACTTGGTGAGCACACTGTTCCAGGTGGGCCGTGGATCTTAATCACCTCACCAGTCCCAGCCACTCGCTTTCCTGGGTGTGGCACGAGAGCACCATCTCAGGTGTGCCATGTAACTCTTCTGGGGAGCTGATCTCTGGCTGTGACCGTCCTGGCAGATGTTATCAGTCCAGGATCCCAGGAAGACGTGGTTAGAAGAGGGAGCCTGCTCACAGTTTGGTGGAGGATGCTGGTCTCTGGAGCCAAGATTGCCCCTTGCCTTCCAGCTCTGACTGTTGCATGCCTGCCTCTCTGCCTCCATTGGTGGGGATGGGCCTGTATGCAACTGGCTAGCTCTTCTTTGGTGTTCACTCAGTCCTTTGTTCTGTGAGTAGGCCAGGCTGCACATGAGGTTAGAGCCTTTCACGGGAAAGTTCTCTTTTTTTTTCTCTCTCTCTCTCTGGCTATCCCACAGTTTCGGTTGCTCTCTTATGTTAGCTCCCTCAGATGGTCCTCAGGGCATTCAGGCCTGGTCCTTATCCTAAGCATACAGCCTGCACCTCCTTATCCAGCCCCTGCTCACTGGTGGTGGATGTGAGCATCTGGGCTACTTCTCTGTTGGGAGTTGCAGTTAGGCGTGTTTTCTGTTTTTTTTTTTTTTTCTCCTGGTTATTTTGCTCTCTGAGATTCCAAAACTTCCCACAGACCCACCCGTGAGAGGGTTTACTGCTGTGTGGAAACTTTTCCTCTTTCACAACCCCCTCCCCAGGATGGGTCTCCGTCCCTAACTCTTTTGTCTCTCTTTTTGTCTTTTATATTTTGTCCTACCTCCTTTTGAAGAGAATGGGCTGCCTTTCTGGGTGCCTGGTGTCCTCCGCCAGCATTCAAAAGTTGTTTTGTGGAAGTTGCTCAGCATTCAAATGATCTTTTGATGAATTTGTGGGAAAGAAAGTGGTCTCCCCGTCCTATTCCTCCGCCATCTCGGGACTGGCCCCCTTATTTATATTTTTATTGAAGTACCATTGATTTAAAATGTTGCATTAGCTTCAGACATACAGCAAAGTGATTCAGCTATATATATGTGTATATGTATATATTCAGCTACATAAAAGTGTGTGTGTGTGTGTGTATATATATATATATATATATATATATCTCCCTTTTCAGATTCTTGTTCCTTATAGATTATTATTAAAATGTTGAGTAGTTCACTGTACTATATGGTAGGTCTTTGTTGATTGTCTACTAATACATAGTAGAGTGTATAGTTTAACCCCAAACTACTTTTTATTTAAAATTTTAGAACTCATTGTTTTAAATTCCACCTTTGTTTCTTTTATTAAATATATTTTTAATGGAGCATAATTACTTTATAATGTTGTATTGATTTCTGCCATAAAACAAGGAGAATCAGCCATAAGTATACATATATTCCTTCTCTCTTGAGCATCCCTCCTACCTTCATCACATCCCACCACTCCAGGTTGTCAAAGAGCAACAGGCTGATGTGGAAGAACCTAGAACCTGTTATACAGAGTAAAGTAAGTAAGAAAGAGAAAAACAAATATATTAACACATATATATGGAATCTACTGATGAACCTATTTGCAGGGCAGGAATAGAGACAGACATAGAGAATGGACTTATGGACACAGAGCGGGAAGGGGAGGGTGAGATGATTGGAAGAGTAGGATTGACGAATATATATTAACACGTGTAAAGTAGATAGCTAGTGGGAAGCTGCTATATAGCATGGGGAGCTCAGCTTAGTGCTACTGGCCTTCTGCACAAGTTCTTCCAATAATTTATGCATGCAAGGCACTAACTTCTCCTAGTGTTACTGCAGTCTGAACAAAATAGCTTTTACAGCCTTTGGGACTGCCGTACAAGTGATACAGCCAACCCAAAGTTGCCACATCAGTGTAAAGTGATGTAAGTATGGGCATTACAAGAAAACATTGCTTGGATTTTTAGCTTTCCTGTCATCCTCTAGTGGCAGGTATCATGAAAAACATGATGGACTTTTAAGGGTTAGTGAGAGAACGTGGAGGGCAGTGGTCCTTCAAGCGGTCAAAAATACTGCCCATGGTTTAAATTATATTAAATTCATGTCCTTATGGCATAACTCAGCAATATTTAAATTTACAACAAATGAGGAGCTCAACCACAGAGACATTTCTATCTCTGTTTGTGTATATATCCACACCAGACACAACCCAATTATTGTTTTTACTAACATGGAAACCCAGGCACTGCTATGCATAGAAAAGAAACATTCACCTGGTACTTTTATCTTTCCTTTCTTCCTTATAGAAAACCCAGAGCTTAGGCACCACCTTCTTGATCCTGATAAGAACCTGATGTGGACCAATGATTCTGAAACCATCCTTAGCCCGTGTTCATCATCATCTAGTATAAGCCAAGAAAGTACCCACCACTTTCTGGAGAAAGAGGTGACCTTATATGCCATCCATGTACTTTGGTCCACTGAAGACACTGTGGAAGCCAAAAGGTGGACCTAAACCATTCCCTCAACAGGTAACACCATATGAATACCCGGGGACAAGTCAGGTCCCCTACAGCTGAGTACAAGGTGACCTCCAAGTTTAAGCCATACCTTATTATTATGCCCCGTCTCACCTGAGAATTTCCTACACTTGCCAGTGTTGACTTCATGTCTATTGGTGGTTCATCCAGGCCTAGTAATGTACACTACTGTTGACAAGGTCTGTCTGGACACTGTACCACACACATGTAACAGGGAGTCTTAGAACACAAGTCAGATTGGAGACAATGGGAACCATGCTGTTGTCTGTTCGGGTTGGTCAGTCCTACTATCATGACCCCAGATACCACCACTGAGGCTAGACCTTCTCCTGTCTCTTCTACTAGAGCAACATTCATCCTGGCTAAACCAGACTCTTTGGATACAGCTTATGACTCATAGATGCTTTGTAAACCCTCAGAGCCAGTTTTGACTTAGGATCAAATGAGACAGACACACTGTTATTAAGTAGTGCCTTTAATCACATCGAGCCACTGTCTCTTGAGTCTTATTTGAGGAATGCCCAGAGATAGCATGCACCCAGTATTACAGCCAGGATGCTTGTGGTCAGTGCAATCATATTAAATGTGCAGTAATGCAGAGCCATACTAACAAAGTCTATGGGATTACAATTAGATAAAATTATAGCTCTTAGTAATCCCTGGTGTAATTGAGTCATTTCCTAGGCAGGTTGATAAGAAGTCTAAGGGTCCCCAAGCAGAGAGGGGTCTGGAATTCTCAAGGAGGAAGAAAGGACAAACTTTTTCCCCTCTACATTCCTTAGGATTATGTATCCTGCCTGAGGACAATCTCTGGATTAAACCTTCTGGCTAATCCTGTTATCTTAAAATGTAAATTATGGGAGTAGGTTTGGTCTTTACAAGGACTTCCCTGGTGGCCCAGATGGTAAAGCACCTGTCTACAATGCGGGAGACCTGGGTTCGATACCTGGGTCAGGAAGATCCCCTGGAGAAGGAAATGGCAATCCACTCCAGTACTACTGCCTGGAAAATCCCATGGACAGAGGAGCCTGGTAGGCTACAGTCCATGGGGTCACAAAGAGTCGGATAGGACTGAGCGACTTCACTTTCACTTTCAGTGTATCCTGCCTGAGGACAGTCTCTGGATTAAAACTTCTGGCTAATTCTGTTATCTTAAAATGTAAATTATGGGAGTAGGTCTGGTGAGGTCTTTACAACCTCCAGACATTCTTTGGATTCATTGGAGAGTGTATAACTCTATTGCTAACACTAGCAAGCAGGGTACTCTTTCTACCCCCTTCTGATGTCTATGTCAGAAGCTTTCTCTATCTCCTTTATACTTTAATAAAACTTGATTACTCAAAAGCTCTGAGCAATCAAGCCTCCTCTCTGGCTCCGGATTGAATTCTTCTCCTTCGGAGGCCAAGAATCCCAGCATCTTTGCGTGGTTCAGCAACAACCTTTCATAATGATGAATATAAACCTTGCCAAAACATATACCTTTACAACTAATTGGTTTCTTTTTTTATATGTTATAATGATTTTTTTCTTTATCTAGTGCAAGTCCCATTTATTGATGCTTGCACTGGAAAAAATTGCACTAAGTGACTGAGCACAGCTTACCATGAATTTCCTTCCTGTTTGGGAACTTATATTTTAAATATATATACCCACACTTGATATATTGCATATATGTTGCATACATTCCTTTATATATAAAGGAATATATATATTCTCTCCTGCAAATAGGTTCATCAGTTCTCTCAGGAAAGGCATGTCTAAAGAGTCAGGCACTTCATCCAGTTTGGGAGTTCTTTCCTAACCTAACTCTTCCAGTACAAACTTCCAGATTTACATCACATTCAGTGGGAGGTGGCTTTTCAACAGCTGCAGCACTTACTGCCCACAGGAAACAATCATAGCTTTCGGGTGTGACAGCAAAGACAGTTCTCATGAAAACATATTTGATTCCATGGAGAAATCTAACTACAGTTATGTGGGACTTTTTCCATTCAAAATGACGGCTGAAGTGAAGTGTTAGTCGCCCTGTCGTATCTGACTCTTTGCATCCCCATGCACTCACATTAACAAAATCACACAAATTTGCATGCATATTTATTCATACAAGGGGATGCTCAAATATTTCCTGTCTCACAGCAACATGCTCACATTCATGAACACACATATTTATCGTACACATGTTCATAAGTTCATGGACACACTTAAACATATGTACTCAAAGCTTCATGTTTACATATATGACAGTGATTATTCATTCATCTGCCAAATATAATCACATACACAAAGTCATTCACACATTATGTCAGACACTGACACACTATCATCCTCCATCACAAATATAGTTTTACATGGTCACACACATTGAGACATTCACTCACACACACACACACACACGTATACTTGATGTTAATGTGCTCACACACTCAATAATCTTAAATACACAAACATGCTACAGATTTATTCACATACATAGCTGCTCTCACATAAAATTGTTTTTACACATGTCCATTCTCACTCTCCCATTAACATGCTCACATATACGAATACCCACCATTCATTCACTAAGATACTCAAGAATTCATACAAACACAAACTCACATATATTCACATGTTCACACAACACTCAGTTGCATGAGTTTGCTCAGGAAATCACTTACACACTGGCAGATGTTTATTTTCTTTCATGTACATGCCTACATGTTCAATTATACATGTGCATTAACATACAAAAAATACATATACTGTTACTTACAAATATATTCTCACCTTATCATGCTACTCAGTGCAGTCAACCATGAATATCTTTACACATATATACACACACAAACACACTCTATCCCTCATACAAACAAATATGATCACACATTCACATATTTACACCCTCAAGTGAGGACATGCTTGTACAGTTATTCACTCTTTTTCTGAGGCAAGGAAAGCGACTTTATTCGGAAAGCAGCTGATGGATAAGATGGCAGGCTAGCACCTCCAAATAACCATCTTGTGGGTGTCTGGATGCCAGGTTCTTTTGTAGATCAGAGAGAAAGAAGCAATGAGGAACTAAAGACAAAAGGCAGAATTGAGAGTGAGAGGCAGTGAGGAAGTAAAGTGAAAGGGTCTTCAGCCATGCAAAACATCTCCAAGTGAATGGCAAGTCTTTGGAAGGGGTATGTGAATCTCTGTTTACAGATGGGAAGGGACAGATTACCTTTCTATGAACTGAACAAAAGCAGTTTAGTTTACAGTCAAGCAGAGGGACAGGGTCCTCTGAGACAAGCTATGAAGTATGATTATAATAACAAAAGCAACAAAAAGCAAGTCAAAGAAACAGTTTACAATATGGATTGAGAATTGACTTCCTCCCTGCAACACTGTCGCAGTCTCTCCCACAATCTTGTGGAAAAAAGGGGTTCTGACCATTCTGCTTAGTCAGATGGATCTTTCTGGGAGTGTCTGCCATCTTTGCCAGTGTTTCAAATATTGAGATTTGTCTTCTTTTTGTTCCTCTTTGGAAGTGTCTTATTTCACACCTGTAGACTTAGAAGTACTGAACTTCAGATCCATGAGACAGCATCTCAAGTTAAGAAATTTAGCACTTTTCTATGTATGGGAAGATGCAAAAGTCAGGTCTCACTAAAATTATTTCCTTGGTATGTACCTCAGTCATCTGGGGCCTGAAATCCTGCATTCTCAGGTTCCTCAGGGTTCACCATAGGGAGTGTTTGCAGCGTGATGACTGCCAGGTGGCAGGCATTCCCATTCACTGGGGCTCACTGGCTCACATTGAAGGACTGGCTCACATTGAAGGACACAGATTTCATGCCTCAGGTCTTCCCCTCTTGGTCATGAATGACCATTATCTGGGAAACATTATGTGATCAACCTTTGTCCCGCGGTGCTGGGAGGCTCATCCTAGTTCAGGCAAACATTCTTAATATGCCACTTCAGGTGTTAAGTTTTGGACCAGGCCCCATCAATAATTAAAAATTCTCTGGATTCTAACTACAATCTAGGAGACATTTTTCCTTGTTGCCTTTTCCCTAGAATCACACTACGGCAATTATTTTATGTTACAAATGTGATTTCCTCAAAACATTTAACCATATACGTTTTGTTGTAGGCCTAGTTACACATTGGTTACTGCATGATACAATAATCTTATAAATTAAACAGGATATAAGTAATACAGACAATGACATAGTACAGCAGGGAGACCCAAGGCACAATTGGAAAACAAAGAACAAATTTAAACACTGATTAGTATAACTAGTTCTAATCCAGTTGCAGTAATCAAGTGACTAAAGGAGCCATGAGTGATTTAATGAGCTTTCTGCAGTTTCATTTTACTGGCCATGCACACTCATGCATGGCTTAATCTTTGAGACAAACATATGTTACTGGCAGGATCAACCAGGTAGAGAGAAAAAGATAAATATTCCAAACAGCATAATCTACCAAATTATTACAAGTCACATTTAGTTGAAGGGGAAGGTTTTTATTACACCTGGAAAACAGATTTCAACCAATAATCCTTTTGGATAGAAACCATAAAAATGGCAACCATATTTACCAGTTTACTCAGTTCTATGTAACTAATCCTTTTTGTTAATAGCTTTATGAAGTCATCAAGTTTCTCAATAGAATTCTTTGATTTTTTACTCAGTTTACTATTATGTTTTGAAATTCAGAAATCTGTAAAGTCCTTTTTATAAATCTTCTTAAACAGGAGGCATTTTTACAAAGGCATCTTAAACAAATTTCCCCTCACACATAGACACATATACCCACAAACACATGCTAATGCTCAACAGTCACACATATAATCTTGATCACATATATAGTCATAGTCAATATGTAAATTTATTCATATGTTAATTCCCTAGACTGCCTGGTTCCACATATGAACATACATGTTCTCTATCGAAATTATTGTGCTCACATATTACATACTCAACACATTCACTTGCGTACAAATTCACTCACATAGTCAAATATACCCATACAACAGTTATCTGACAGATAAATAATATTCATATATTGATTCATAGGCAGGAACAAAGATACCTGTATACTCTGTGACACTAATAAAATTTGTTTACACATGTGTTCACTCAAACTGGCTCACACATTAATTTACAAGGGCATGGTTATAATAGCACTCATACATAATACATTCATATGTTACAGGTACACACACATGCTTTCATATATGCATGCACACACAAACAGGAACATGCTTACACATTCACTTGTGAATGAACATGCTTCTGTTAGGTAGGTAGAATGGGGAAAAGGAGTCCAAAATGGCAGTGGCTAAAAGACAAGGAAGGTCAAAGGAAGGTCCGAGGACCAGAGTGAAGACTTCAGGCAGAACAAACAGCACTCCTGGCTAAGCCCAATTTGCATAGGGCAGGCCCAGGTGGAGGAAAAAACATATAAAAGGAGGAGCCAAAGCGCTTTCTCTCAGACTCTCTCTCCCGCATGCATGCGCACGCTCTCTCTCTCTCTCACTCCCTCCCCACGCACTCCTCCACTCTCTTCTCTTCGAGTCTTGGATTCTCCTGCTATCTTCTAAATAAAATAGAGCTGTAACACTGATTTGCCTAAGAGCTGTAACACGGTTTGTCCAAGACCCGAGAGCTGTGACGTGCCGAGGGCTTTAATGTCCGTTGCTCCAAATCTTTGTTGTGATGAGACAAAGAACTGAGGAACATACACTCGCATGACACTTCCAAACACACATACATTCACTCACAGAAATACATTCTTCCATTAAGAAGCTCAAATTAATAATCACACTTGCAACATTCACTCACAGACGTAAAAATGATGGAACATCTATTCACTCAAAAAAACATGATCACAAATTTTCCCAAGATAAAGACATATGCTCACTTTCACAGATCCTGCACATATATATACTCTCAAATCCTTCACACATGCAAATGAACACAAACAGAAACATACTCATTTTCATTACAAATAAACATTTTCACACTCATGAAGCTCACACACACAGAGAAGTATTTGCTCAAATGTTTACTCAAACATTAGTGAAAGATTGTTGCTGAACCACAAAAGATGCTGGGGTTCTTGGCCTCTGGAGGAGAAAAATTGAATCTGGAGCCAGAGACGAGCCTTGATCACTCAGAGCTTTTGTGTAATCAAGTTTTATTAAAGTATAAAAGAGATAGAGAAAGCTTCTGACAGAGACATCAGAAGGGGGCAGAAAGAGTGCCCCCCTGCCAGTGTTAGCAAGGGAGTTATATACTCTCCAATTAGTTATTACAATGAATCAAAAGAATGTCTGGAGGTTGCAAAGATCTTACTAGACGCACTCCCACAGTCCACATTTCAAGATAACAGGATTAGCCAGAAGGCCCTCAGGAAGGAGAAACTGTCCTCAAGCAAGATACATTGCTGCTATATAATCCTCAGTACAGAGTCCAAACCGAGTTGTTTGTTATGTAATCATCAGTTCCAGGCTTAAAGATAAAAACGTTTTATGTGACTAAGACTAAGGAATGTAGAGGGAAAAAAAGGGGAAAAAAAAGTTTGTCCTTTTCTCCTCCTTAAGAATTCCAGACCCTTCTCTCCTTGGGGACCCCGGACTTCTTATCAACCTACCTAGGAATTGACTCTGTCATCAGCAACCCCATGCAAACTAGTATGCTTACACATTAATTCATCCACACAAACAAACACCCATGTACAAATTAAAAAATTTAGTCATACACATGAATAGGTATAAATATGTATAAAGTGCTTGAATATACTAACAACACACTTAACAAGGAATGTAGCTCACTCATCAGTTTCAGACATGCACACACATTTATTCACTGACATGATCATTCTCTTAGGTTACTCACTAATGGATACACTTATATACTCACATATGCATGTTCATTCTCTCATTCAAACAAATATACTTCAACCACCATTTACACTCATGAAATGTTCATACATTTACACACCCAAATATGGTCATATAACCACATACTCAGTCACTCATATATATCAACATTCATATATGTATGTATGTGTGTTCTTCAATTTATGCTCACACACATTCACATATTCACTTAGAAACAAACATGGTTTAAAATTCACTTGAACACACTCGTTTACACATACCCTGTCCCAGATGCATATCAACATACTGCGTATATAACTTGATTACCGTTCACTCATACATATATGCGTATTCAAACATACAAGTAAACTTACGAATTTACTCAAACACAAAATTGACAATATACATGCATATGCAGTGTCACTAATGATAACATTCTCACAATTCACTCACTCAAAAGGGCATATGACAGATTAACTCACAGGCACATACATAGTCTCACATATTCTCTCTTTTACACAGACATGCTTGAAAATTCACTCACATGAGCATGACAATGCATTCATTCACTCACATGAACACACTCACAAAATCACTGACACACTAGACAGTTATTTGTACTTACATGTACAGACTCACACTTCAACTTCCGAAAAATAACCTGATCATAAATGGAGTATGCTTATGTATTCACTTGTACATGAACCTACTCATACTTACAAATGCTTATACAATCACTATATAAATACACTCACACATGAACATGCTTATAAGATGAACCCCATTCACTCACTGAATGCTTACAAATTTACTAACACTCATGGACACACTTATATCCACATGTTCACATGTTCAATCCCACAGACTTACACACATAAATTTGCTTATGTAAATATACCCACAGATTCATTGACACACATAGAACACACTCATACATGCTCATGTTCACTCACTGATACTTTCTTTCATTAATGTATATAAACACACATACAAACAAAGACATATATTCAGTCACACATATGTGAATCCCCATTTCAACATGATTATACACTCTAGTGCTAACACATTGAATCACACACATATATTTACAAAATCATTCACATATATACTCTTACATATAGTGGTTTATACAAATCACATGTCCAGTCTTAATTCTATATTTACATACTTGTGCACAAACATCTGTGTGTTCTCTCACAACACACATACCTGCTGTCACTAATGCATATGCTTACAAATTTCCTAAAACAATTCATGCATATATGAAGACATAACACATTCACTAACAGATACATCCTAAATTCTTACACACAAGTAGACACATGGATGCTACCACAAATGCACACATTCTCTCATTCACATGAATATGTTCACAAATGTATTCACATGTAGGACACACTCAGTGTCTCACATGAACACACACATCCTTACAAATTCACTTATGAACACACAAACCCATGATTTTACATTTTCTTTCAACACACTCACACATGTGGACACACTCACATATTTCCACACATGAACATGCTGGTACTTCCACACAGAGAGACTGATATACTTACATTCACTCACACATGAATGAGCTCACACACAGACATACTTGCATATTCATTGAAACAAATGTGCTCACACATATAGTTACCATTTACCCAGATGCCAAGTTCACACATTAACATGAATGATCATTGACCCGTGTACATGTATATTAACTCAGTCACATACAAAAACATGCTCACATGCTGTCAAACACAGTGACCCACACTCAGTCACTTGCACACGGATATGCTCACATGCATTCATATCAACACATCTACTCAGATACATGAACACTCTGAAAATAGCAGTCATACATTCATTTCCACTTGTACATGGATGTACACCTACAGACAATCACTCCCACATGAACACACATGCATTCAGTCACACATCAGAGCACATTCTTACATTCATTCACACAAATGAACATGCTCACATTAACATTCTTAGATGTGAAAACATGCACACACATTCAGTCACACCTAGATACACTCACATCTAATCACAGGATGCTCACATTGTCATGTAAGCTAAGACGTTGACATTAAATGGCATGAACCTGCTCACATGAAACTGCTTCTATATTCCTTCACAGGAAAGTGTCCATATGTTAACCCATACATGACTGCCATCACATACATGACCATACCTACACATTACCACACGTTTCAGTATAGTCACACCAATACTTATATGTTCATTCAGACATAAACCATATTCAAACATGTGCCTAATGAATGTATTCATATTTTATTATGTTCAAACACACAAAAACCTCTCAAGTTTATATACACAAAGGAAAATTTGACATAAGTGTACATAATCATATTCAGTCACACACATAAACTCACTTAGATACTCATGAACAGATGAAGACTTAAATACATAAACAAACAGAAACAAACATATTGATATATTCACTCACATGAACTTGCTCACAGATGAATTCAGGTGCACAGGCACACCCACATACACTTAAAACTTCACTTAAAATTGTACATCATGCTCATGTATATAAACTTGTTTATACATTTAGTTGCACTAATGAAAAATACATTAATACCTTCATGCACACCAACTTACTCATGCCTTAATTTACACACATGAACATGCTCACATATATACAAATACACACTCACATATAAATGAACACACAAATTCATGTTTCCACAAATACAAGCTTTAACATTTGCATATTCACATGCTCAAAACACAAATGTCTTCACATTATCACTTCCACACAAGGAACACACATTTAGTCATACACAAGCATCATCACATTCACTCACAGAAAAGAACACATATATTACATACAAGCATGCTTATATACTCATTAACACACACATGATGCTATATATTCGCTTAACATTGCATTTCCATATGTACACATAGATGTGTGTATGTGTGTGTGTGTACTCATGCATTTACTGACAAACTTGTTTGCACATTAGCTCAAGAAAAAATCTAGAAAAACAGAAATATAAAGCATACATTCACTCATAGTCATGAACATACATGACATGCTTACATTTTCATTCAAACACAGAAACATGATCAGATGTATATACTCACACAGTAATTTGCACACAGAGATGAACAAGGGCACATACAGTGAACCTGGTCACAAACTCACAAGTACATTCATTAACAGTCACGTACATGGATATGATCAACATTCACACATACACATACACTCATGCAATGACTCAAAAGCAGATGTACACATTAAGAATCTGACACAAATGAACCTGGTTATACATTCACTCACAGGTGAACATGCTACCAGCATGAACATGCTTACAAATTCACTCATATGTATGAACACAGAAAAACACATTAACACACTGATATATGAACAGGCTCAATTCACTCTTACACAAAGAGATGCTCACATACCTCCACAGGTTACACATTCACTCAAATGAACATGCTCACAGATTTATTTCTATTCATAGACAGTCTGTGGTTCCCTGGTGTTGCAGTGGTAAAGGGCCTACCTGCCAGTGAAGAAGATGCAAGAGACACTGGTTTGATCCCTGGGTCAGGAAGATTCCCTGGAGAAGGAAATGGGAACCCACTCCAGTACTCTTACCTGGAAAATTCCATGGATCGGAGGAGCCCGGTAGGCTACATGGAGTCACAAATAGTCAGACAGGACTGAGGACTGAGCACACACACATAGATACACTGACACATGGACATATTCAAATAAAGATAGACTCAAGTTAACATGGGTATACATTCACTCACATACTCGAATATACCTCACATACACTGTGTCACTCATACATTTACTTACATGCATGAGCATACTCATCCTAAAGTTGTTCACACAGTCACATGTACAGACATTGTCACACACACAAGTATGGTTACAAATTCCTTCATACACATAGACACCCTGACATCTAATCAATTGCACATAGACATGCTCACAGATACTTTGTGGCCACTAGTCACTCAAATCAACAGCATATTCTTCATATTTACACATTCACAGATTCACTAAGACACAAGAAACGCACATATACACGCACAACAGACCTAAATTCTCTAATATTGGAGCATATTCACAGACTGAAAACATATTCACCTATTTATTCATATGTATAGACACATTTGGTCTTCCCTCATGGTTCAAATGGTAAAGAATGTGCCTTCAATGCAGGAGACCTGGGTTCGATCCCTAGCTTGGGAATATCCCCTGGACAAGGGAATGCCTCCCCACTCCAGTATTCTAACCTGGAGAATTCCATGGACAGTGGAGCCTTGTGGGCCACAGTCCAAGGGGTCAGAAAGAGTCAGATGCCTCTGAGCAACTAACACATTCACTTTCATAACGTGCTCCCTCATTTACTTTCATAGACACACTCATGTAGCCATACACATTCCCTTATACAAAATGCTCACATGTCCACTAAGACATCAACATGCTTACAAATTCATTCACAGACACATATATGCTCACAACAGTACACTCAGGTGCCCTTATATGTGCATATTAATATATTTAGAAAGAGGAGCATTTTCATGTATTTATATGAATACAAATTTTCTCACAGGCATCACAAAGCTTATGCCTACACACACAGATGACTCACATAAAAACACAAACTCATATCATTTTCACAAAAATACTCACACATGAACAAGCTTACACAAATGAACAGTTACATACTCACTCATGAAAATGTCGTTACACATACATTCCCTCAAACTAGCTCACACATTCACTTACACACATTCAAATATGATCCCAGTCATATACAATTCCCCATGTAGAAGATACAAGCAGCATCATACTTACATTCTCACAGGTGAATATGCTCACACTTACTATGAAGTTCCCACATTTACACACGTAGAGGTATTCAAGTGTACTCATATGCACACACTTGGACATTAACTCACAGAAATATACTCCACTTTCACATGATCAAAAACAGACATTCATCTCACATACATGAATATGCTAATATTCATGCCCATGGTCACACATTCACTCATCCATATGAAAAGTCCATTTACTTCAACACACAAACTCATATTTAAATAGGCTCCCATGCTCATTCTTACACATGTGGTTATAGACATGCACAAGGTCACATTGACTGGCACAAACATGCTCTCACACTTGTTCACTCATAATAACTGCTCACACATTCACTTGAATGTGATAACAAATTAAATCAGTTATACTTACATCCATATACTCATAGTCACTCACATACACATTAACATGCCCAGAAGTAGGAATGTGCTCACACTCACCAAGACACTCTCACATTCATTCACAATCACACAAAATTCATTCAAGTATTCTGGGGTTCTGACCATCCATGTGAATCTGAATATATTTAACATATAATCTACCATCACAATATAATGTTTCTGTGAATCCAGGGTTTTGCATGCATGGATTCAACTAATCATATATTGTGTAGTACTGTAGTATTTGCTATTGAAGAAATCTGCATATAAGTGGACCTGCACTGTTCAAACCCTATTGTTTAAGAGTCAGATGTACTTTTAAAATATCATACAGGGGAATTCTTTGGTAGTCCAGTGGTTAGTACTCAGCAGTATCACTGCTGTGGCCCCATGTTCCTTACCTGGTTGGGGAACTAAGATCCTGCAACCTGCACAACATATGTGTGAAAGTTGCTCTGCTGCTGCTGCTGCTAAGTCGCTTCAGTCATGTCCGACTCTGTGCAACCCCATAGATGGCAGCCCAGTAGGTTCCCCTGTCCCTGGGATTCTCCAGGCAAGAGTACTGGAGTGGGGTGCCATTGCCTTCTCTGGTGAAAGTCGCTCAGTTGAGTCTGATTCTTTGCGACCCCATGAACTGTAGCCCTTCAGGCTCCTCTGTCCACTGGATTTTCCAGGCAGGAGTACTGGAGTGGGTTGCCATTTCCTTCTCCAGGGGATCTTCCTGACCCAGGGATCAAACCCAAGTCTTGCGCATTGCAGGCAGACTCTTTAACAGTAAGCCACCAGGGAAGCCCAACATGCCCTCCCCTCCCCCCCCCCCCAAATATCAGACAAGTGAACAGGCTTAAATTTTTACACTCACACACAAACATGGTAATATCCATGGATATGTTAGTTGTTCACTCATGCATGCACAAACATTTCTTTAATCACACAGATATATTCCTATTAACACACTTACACTTGAAGAGGCTCACCCATTCATTTTCCCACACAGACACTGCTATATAAAGGAACCAAAGATGGCCTCATTTTACTTCTTTACAGCAGGCTGTAACCCATTAGCTGAAAAGCCAGTGAGCACCAAACTCAGTTTTTACATACCAGTTGGTTTAAACATTGGGTTGGGTCAAAGAATTTGTTTGGATTTTCCATAACATCTTGCAGAAAAATCTGAACAAACTTTTTGGCCAGTCCAATGTATTCCAAAAAAGCAGATTTTAATCCATTTAGAGTACTTCTATGGTGGTTCAGTGGTAAAGAATCCGCCTGCTAGTGCAGGAGACGCAAGAGACTCAGGTTCGATCACTGAGTTGGAAAGATCGCCAGAGAGGGAAATGAGAAGCCACTTCAGTAGTCTGCCTGGGAAATCCCATGGACAGAGAAGCTGGGTAGACTACAGTCCATGGGGTTGCAAAAGAGAGTGACACAACTTAGCAACTAAAGGAGAACAACGATGAAAATGTGAGGCTTTTTTCTCTACGTGTTGGGGCCAGAACACTGGAGCATTAGGAGTGTGCTGCTCTCCAGGGGCTAATTGCCCTCAAGATCTGATGCACTGAACTGTGCCTTCTTTTCCCCTTCTATGATGCCAGCCAAGAGCCCTCACTTTACCTTTGCCTCCCTTAGCAAAGGGAGGGAGGTAGTCTGGGAGCCCAGTTTTCCATCCTGATGAGGCTCCAGAGCCCTATCATAAAATGCATTGGCTAACCCTCTTCCACCACTTTCAGAGGAGAGGCACTCTGGTTTATCTCAAAGGTGTCCAGGTCTTTCACAATTACCTTGGCAGTAAATTTGCTTGTTTCAACCCACAAAGCAAGCTTTTGGGCATAAGTTCTTTGAAGGAAAAAGTAGATTTTGCGTTTTTTACAGACGGTAGTTGCAGGATGAGGTGCCCCACACTGCCAACCCCTCTCCCAGTTCTCCAGCTGCCACAGACCTGGAGCTGGGGCTGAGCCAGGGATGACGGCAGAGGCCAGAATGAGCAGAGAGTTTGGCAGTACCCAAACCATAATAGGCAGGACCTATCTTTTTGATTGGTTCCTGGCATTTGTGGGATTTGCTTACCTCATGATTCCATCAGGGTAGGCGGGGCCAGTTGTGCACAGGGTTTTTGATTCCTAGCTGGCAGCTGGAAGTGCATCCTACCTAGTGCTCTTAGAATCCAGGGATTCCTTCGCAGCATGCTTTGTGGAGTACTCTACTCTCCGCACCCAGGCTCAGGGACCCTGATTGATTCTCACCTTCCCTGCCTCCCTTGCCAAGATGGTCTTAGCTTAGTATCATATCTGCAGAAAAACAAGCTTCCCGCCACACCTCGTGGTTAGCCCGCTCACCCCCTCCTCTGTCTTCTGCCAGGTCTGTAGCAGTCTCCAGTGTTCAGAGCAATGGAGTCCGGATGAGAAGCAAGTCCCTGTGCATCTATGGCTCACCAGGATCCAGCTCTTGAAGGGTGACGACCACAATTCCACCTGAAAATTCCACTTTGACATCTAACCTCTCCTCTGATGTTCCTGACTTCGCTCTGCACTTCTTTAATTGGTAAGCAGGAGTGAGAGAGTCGATTCCTAGGCAGATTGATAAGAAGTCCAGGGGTCCCCAAGGAGAGAGGGGTCTGGAATTCTCAAGGAGGAAGAAAGGACAAACATCTTTTTTTCCTTTGCATTCCTTAGTCTGTAAGTTTTTTTCTTTAAGCCCAGAACTGAGATTACACAACCAACAACTAAGTTTAAACTCTGTACTAAAGATTATATAACAATAATGTATCCTGCTTGAGGACAGTTTGTCCTTCCTGAACACCTTCTGACTAATCCTGATATCTTAAAATATATATAATGGGAGTGGGTCTGGTAGGATCTTTCTGTGGTTAAGTTCTAATCCTGTTATCTTAAAATGTAATTGTGGGAGTGGGTCTGGTAAAATGTTCACAAACTTGAGACATTCTTTTGAATTATTATAATAATTTATTAAAAAGTATGTAATTCCCTTGCTAAAGACTAGCAAGGGAGGTATTCTCCATCCCCTCTTCCGATGTCTCTGTCAGAAGCTTTCTCTGTCCCTTTTCTTACTTTAATAAAACTCTGCTACACAAAAGCTCTTGAGTAATCAAGCCTGGTCCCCTGTCCCGAAGCTGAATCTTCTTCCTTGGAGATCACGAATCCGACATCATTCACTGTAAGCTATCAGGAGTTGCCAGGCTGCCAGGGGCTTGGGGGCCGTGGGTGAGTAGACAACCTTTTAGAAGGAGACAGCTGGGGAAGATGTCAGCCTGGGCTTTTAAACCCTTGCCCATGCACCCTGCCTGGTTGCCAGTCCTAGAGGAATTGGTGGTAGGGATGGGGATGTGCACTTGAGATGGAGCCCCCTTGTTTCATTGCCTACATCACTGTGTTAGCTAACAGTGACCAAATCACAGGGGTTGGAGAACTGTTGCCAACAGGTCCATGTATCCACGTCCAGGGACTAAGTTCTCCTCATCCTCAGTCTTGTGTAATGTTTCCTGTGTGTGTACTTATGCACACACCGATGGGCACTTGTTACAGGGAGTGGCCAGTGTTGGGGTGAGGCCTAAGTTGCTGAGTTGATATCTGGTATAATTGAGAGGACCTTAAATGGCCTAATCTCAAGTTTCTTTCCTTGCTCTGCTCCACCAGATAGTGTCCTCTTCAGACTCTCCTTATTAAATGCACCAGATGCATTCCTGCATATTCTTCCTGAATAGTGTTTCCTTGTTAGCCAGCAGAATTATTCAGAGAACCCAGTCACATCTGGCTCAGGAATCAGGGGCTACCTGACCCACTTAATACTGCAAAACCCTCTTCCCACAGACCCTTCTGATTCATCCTGTTCCAGAATGCAACCCCCACATGTCCTACATTGTCCTGTAATGCCCGCCCTTCCTGGGCTACCCAATAGAGGAGTCACTGGATCTCTGAATCTTTCCCCATAACCACCCAGAAGGTCTGGACCATTCGTGATTAAATAAAGATAAAATTCAAAGGTGTAAATTTGTACTGCTTGACATCTAAAATATTGTGAGAGATTTTGTACAGATAGAAAAGACCAAAAAAAAAAAAAAAAGATTTCAATGCAACCTAAGTGGCAGCACCATACCAGAATATGGTTTCAGTAGACCCCTCTCTGGCTTGGGGACCCAGCAATCTTCTGCTGTGCCACTCTGTTACCTATGTCTCTTTTGAAGTAAAAGTCCTGATCATTCTAGGTATAGTGAAAAAGGATCACTGCACTTTTGTGACACAGTGATGAAATAAATTCAAACCCAATTTAAGCCAGAGTGCTTAAAACTTGTTACACAACCATTGTCATAAGGGAGGCCGCTATCCTTAATGAACCTGAGTTGAGGCTCTCTGAAGGAAGAAATGCATAAATATGAGTAGTGTAGAGAGGATCCCTTCTCCATCACACACACACAAAGTATATCCAGTGACAAGCAAAAAGGATGAGAGAGAAAGAAATTAGAAAACTTGAATACAGAAGGAGGAAAGAATTTAAACTGATACAAAGGACCACAGTTTAGTCCAGTTGGAAATCTAGAATTTGCTAGAAGAATTTCTACCCAGGTAACATCTTTGTCCTTGGCAGACAGGTGTCAATTACTGTGTCTTCACACGGCCTTTTCTTTTTTTAGTGTTGGTAGTGAGCAAGAGCTCTGTGATATCGCTTCCTCTTCTTATAAGGATACCCTCCTGTTGGATTACACCTCCATGCTTACAATGTCATTTAATCTTAATTAGCCATTAAAGTCCATATCTCGAAATATAGTCACATTGAGGATTAGAGTTTCAGCATACCCATTTTGAAAGAATAGGATTCACTGGCTCAGGGTCTCTGGGTACCTTTATTTTGAGGATGGCCCAATATATGGGCGATGGTTGCCACTCTATAATCATTTGTAGTACAGGGCCAAGAAGTGTAGTTTTTGCACTAGTGCCCTATGGGCAACTTATAGGTGTCATGGGTGGTCCAGAGATGCTGGGAGGTGCGTAACAGAGATTACTAGAGCCTCAACAATGAAGAAATCTCTGGAGACACTAATGGAAGTGTCCATTGATTTAGATCTGGACAGATTCTAGAGGCTTTTGTTGTAAGATTTGTTAATATAAATCGGTATAGTAAATTCTGGTTTTTTAATTGGATTAACTTGTAACTTTATAGACAGTAATAGAAAACAAGTTTATGTATTGATTGATTGATGAAAATATTGTGACCAGAGGCTCATAGGAACCTAACCCATCATTTCCCCTGGGATTAATGTTTTAGTAGTCACTAATTCATTACTTGTATTGACTTTAAGAATATATAGAATATAGAGTGAAAAGACACAAACACATTGCAGGGACTGATATTCCTTGGTCATCGTTTGTAAGTACCATAGGATCACAGTGCTGCTCAGCAACTCTTCCTGTCTCTCTGCCCTTTTGGAAAAAACATCCCTGCTTAAGGTCAGATATCTTGGGTGAGCAGATCAGAAAGCTTTGGAAAGGCCAACTCTCTGCAGGGCTTAGGCTGGGTACTTGTGTTTACTCATTGAAGACATCTCCAGTCTCAAAGCACATGATTAACAAGAGAAATGCTTGCTTGCTTGCTCCCAGAATGAATGTCTTTGAGAAGACACCATTGAGGCCTAAGAATCTGAAATGATTTTGCTGGTAAGGGCCAGAAAGTTCTTTCTCAGTGTCCAGCCATTTCCTGGCCCTAAAAATAGGTATACAAGAGCAAGGTTGATATGGATGTTACAACAAAATGTTAGTCCCAGCTCAGATAATGTGACTTTGTGCTGGAGAATGTAGACTGGTTACCTCAGCTCAGCAGGACACTGAGGGTGGAAGATTACTTTTCCCATGGTAATCAGCTGCCCCTGGATGAATCCCCACCAACATGGAAAGCTGTGTCCATGCTGATTCCAAGATCAGGCTGTTTAGGGGACGGACTTAATGCTTTTTTTCTGTGGACTGCCCCCTGTATGCTTCCTCTATTCTCCACTTGCCTGAATGCCTGCTCCCTGTAGCCCAGCCCCTCATTCTGGCTGTTGACATGGACCCAGTCCTTGGATAAAAGCTGGGGAGGAGGAGGAGGCTTCCTCATCATATGCTTCTGGCGGGCTCACCGTGGGGATAGAAGGGGATGGGGTAAAGAATGTGTACAGGTATGACTAGATACGTCAACATCTGTGCCATAGAAGGCATGACCCTGGAAAGGTGACAGCTGGGGTGTTCTCTGTTGTTTGTTCTCTGGGAAATAATGTGACATTTACTGATGACCAGGGACTTCTTTGTTTCAGCAACAACTATGCAAATGAAAACGATTGTGAAGGTTTTGGTCGGACAGGGTGCTGACAGCACATTGTGTCCATCTGAATCCGTATGTTGGAGGTAAGCTGCTTCTACACACTTGAGGGTTTTCCTTTTTATTGAAGTATAGCAGTGTTATATTAGTTTCAGGTATACAACATACTGACTCGGTTATACATATTTAGACATCTTTTTATATTCTTTTCCACTATGGTTTACCACACGATATTGAATATAGTTCCCTGTGCTGCAATAGGACCTTGTTGTTTATCCACTCTGTGTATCATAGTTTGCATCTGCTAGTCCCCAAATCCCAATCCATTCCTTTCCTATAACCTCCCCCTACCTCCACCTTGGTATCAAGAAGTCTGTTCTCTGTGATGTGTAATCTGTTTTTGTTTCATAGATATGTTCATTTGTAGCCAGGTGAAGGTTTATAAATGAATCTTTTTTTATATTGAATTGTTAAATATTTGTTTAATATATTTGGTTATGTTGGTCTTAGTTGTGGCACGTGTGATCTTCATTGGCACTTGCAGGAACTTTAGTTAAAGCACAAGGGATCATCTAATTGTGGTATGCAGGACCTTTGTTCAGCATATGGGTCTTCAGTTGCAGCACGGGGGATCTTTGATGCACCATGTGGGATCTATAGTTGTGGCATGGTGATCTGTTTTGCAGTATGTATGATCTTTAGTTTCAGCATGCAAGATCCTCTAGTTGTGGTACGTGGGATCTTTGTAGTGGTGTGTGGGATATTTTGTTGTAGCATGTGAGTTCCTTAGTTGTTTACTCACAGCATGCAGGATCCTTCAGTTGGGGCATGTGGGATCATTGTTGCAGCTTGTAGGATCATTTTGTTTTGACATACAGGATCCATTATTTGTGGTATGCAGGGTATTTGCTGCAGTATGAGGAATCTTTGTTTCACGGTTGTGGGATCTTCAGTTGTTTACATAATGGAATGGGGCATCTTTTAGTTATGGTACGCAGGATCTTTGTTGTGGCATGTGAGATCTTTGTTGAAGTACGTAGGATCTTAATTGTGGCATGGGAGATCTTTAAATTGTGGCATGGGGGTCAATGTGAGTTCTTTTTAGTTGAGGCATGCAGGATATTTTAGTTGCAGCATATGAGATCTTTTTTGTTGAGACTTTCGTATTAAGTTTAATAGAGCTGAAACACAGCAAACACACCCTACCATGTGTACTTACCAGTGGCATTGCCCAAGCTCTACATTTTGCCTCCCGAGATTGCAATTTCCTGACTTGCAGAGACCTGCAATTGGGTACTCCCAGGTTCCCAAACTCTAGACTTTTTGCTCTGATCCTGCAATTTCTCATACTTCTCTGGCCTCCTAGGCCAGAGGCCTCTGTTCTTTCTATACTCCCTTGAGAAGGGCCAACACCTGAAGTATACTTCCTGGTGTGACTGAAGGAGCACTATCCACAGAAATGGGTGTACAGGCCAGAGGGCGCTATGCTGCTCAAGACTGACTTTTCTGCTCCATCTTGCACACTCCGTGGTGAGGGCTCCTGAGCACACATTCACTACACCCTGGCTTCTTACTCTATTGAGTTTGCTAAAAACTGAGTCTTGTCTACCTCACATTCCCCAACCCAGTTGACATGACTTAGTGACTAAACAAGAACAAAAACAAAAATGTCAGGCTTTTTTCTCTACATGTTGGGGCCAAAACGCTGGAGCCTTAGAGTGGCCTCATCTCCAGGGGCCAATTGCCCTGAAGATCTGATACACTGACCTTTGCCTTCTTTTCCCCTTCTATGATGGCAGCCAAGAATCCTCACTTCACCTTTGCCTCCCTTAGCTAAGGGAGGGGGCAGTCTGAGAGCCCAGTTTCTGTCCTGATGAGGCGCCAGAGCCCTATCATAAAATGCATTGACTGACCCCCTTCTACCCCTTCCAGAGGCGAGACACTCTGGTTTACTGGAAGCCCAAGGGTCTGGAAGTGACCCCCAGCCAACTATCTCCTGATCTCTCAAAGGTGTCCAGATCTTTCATAATTCAACCTGGGCAGTCAAATGACTCCTTTCACCACACACAAAAAATTCTTGGGCATAAGCTGTTTTAAGCATAAAGCAGGTTTTGCGTTCTTACAGACGGTAGGTGCAGGGCGAGATGCCCTGGTCCCCCAACCCCCTGACCCCTCTCCAGCTTCCAGGGAGCTCAAGCTGAAGCTGAGCCAGCAACGACTGCAAGGACCAGAATGAGCAGAGGGCTGGGTAGTGCCCAAACCATGATAGGAAGCAGGATCTGGCATCTTTTTGAATGAATCTTGCCACCTGCAGGATTTGCGAACCTCACTACGGCATCACGGTGGTCGTAGCCAGTTGTGCACCAGGCTTCCTCCTCCCTATTTGGCAGCCGGATGTGCGTTAGACCCATTGCTCTTGGAAGCCAAAGGATTGGTTCACAGCATGCTTCATGGCGTCGAGCTGCTGGGCTGCTTCTCTTCTCGCCACTCTCAGGCTTGGTGCCCCTGATCAATTCCCACCTTCCCTTTCCAAGATGTTCTCACCTGAGAGGTGAGTCTTTGTGGAAGAACAAGCTCCCCGTCCCACCTCGTGGTTAGCCTGCTCACCTCCTGCTCTCTGCTCTGTATTCCACCAGGTTTCCAGCGGTGACACCTCCCCCATTACAGACACACAAGGTATATCCAGTGACAAAGAAGCAAAAAGGATCCAAGAGAAAGAAATCAGAAAATTTGAATACAGAGGGAGGAAAGAATTTAAGTTGTTACAAAGGCCCACAGTTTAATCCAGTTGGAAATCTAGAATTTGGTAAAAGAATTTATACTCTGGTAAGACCTTTTTCCTTGACTGACAGCTGTCTTATTACTGTGTCCTCACATGGTATTTACTTTGTTTGGTGTGGGGAGAGAGTGAGAGCTCTGTGGAATCTCTTACTCTTCTTATAAGGATGCCCTCCAGTTGGATTACAGCTGCATACTTATGACCTCATTTAATCTTAGTTACACCTTAAAGGCAGTATCTCGAAATATAGTCACATTGGGGGTTAGGGTTTCAACATACCCATTTTGAGAGAATAGGATTCACTGGCTCAGGGTCTCTGAGTACCTCTATTTTGAGGATGGCCCAGTATGTGGCTGACAGTTGCCACTCTATAATCATATGTAATACAGGGTCAAGAAGGGTAGTTTCTTGCCTCAGTGGCCTGTGAGCAACTTTTAAATGTCATGGGTGGTCAGAGATGCCACTGGGGCATAACAGAGGTACTAATTCCTCAACAATGAAGGAACCTCTGGAGATAGTAATGGAAGTGTCCATTGATTTAGACTTGGACAGATTCTAGAGTCTTTTGTCAGAAAGTTTTATCATTTTGTTAATATAAATGGTTTTACAAATTCTGGGTTTCTGATTAAATTGTATCTTTAGATGGAAACAGCTATAAAACAAGTTAATAAATTGATTGATTGATGAAAATGTTGTGACCGGAGGCTCACAGGAACCTAACCCTTTATTTCCTTTGGGAGCAATGTTTTAGTAAGTCACTAATTCATTACTTGTATTGACCTTATAGAATATAGTGTGAACAGACGCAAGTACATTGGAGGGCTTTGCCATCGTCTGAAAGTACTATAGGATCACAGTGATGCTCAGGGACTGTTCCCATTCGCATGCCCTTTGGGAGGAATTATCCCTGCTGAAGGTCTCACGTATCTTGGGTGAGCATGTCAGAAAGCTTTGGAAAGGCCAACTCTCTGCAGGGTTCAGACTGGGTACTTGCCTGTCCTCATCCAAGACACCTCCAGTCTGAAAGCATGTGATTAACAAGAGAAACGCTTGCTTCCAGAATGAATGTCTTTGAGATGACACTCTTGAGGCCTCAGAATCTGAAATGATTTTGTTGCTCGATGGCCAGATGGCTCTCAGTGTCAAGCCATTTGCTAGCCCTAAAAAGAGTTGTATACCAGATCAAGGTTGATGTAGTGACAGTCCCAGCTTAGGTGGGAAAATGTGACTTTGTGCTGGCGAATGTAGACTGGTTAGCTCAGCTCAGGAGGGCACTGAATGTGGAAGATTGCTTTTTCCAAGGCAATCAGCTGCCCCTGTTTGGATCCCCACCAAAATGGAGAGCTGTGTCCACGCTGACTCCAAGATGGGGCTCTTTAGGGGATTGAACTAATCTTTTTTCTGTGGGCTGCCTGCTGCCTGCCTCCCCTCCTCTCCACTTGCCAGAATGCCTGCCCCTTCTACTCCAGCCCTTCATCCTGCTTGATAGCATGGACCCAGTGTTTGTACCCCATCGCCTGGATAAAAGCTGGGGAAGAAGAGGAGGCTTCCTCACCGCGTTCTTCTGGCTCACTCACTGTAGGAAGAGAAGGGAGCAGGGGAAAGAACGTGTACACTCACTACTGTGTGTCTACATGTGTGCTGGAGAAGGCACAGCCTCGGAAAGGTGACAGCCAGGGTCTTCTCTGTTGTTTGTCGTCTGGGAAATAACATGACATTTACTGATGACCAGTGACTTGTCTGTTTCAGCAAAAACTATATGAGAATGGTTCTGAAGGTTTCAGACAGGGTGCTGACATCACATCGTGTACATCTGATGCTTCTACACACTTGAGGGTTTTTTAATTGAAGTATAGATGATAGAGTGTTGTGCTCGTTTTAGGTGCACAGCATAGTGACTCAGTTTTACATATTTAGACATTCTCTCTTTTCTTTTCCATTATGGTTTACCACAGGTTAGTGAATATAGTTCCCTGTGCTATACAGTAAGACCTTGTTTATCCGTTCTGTGTACAATAGTTTGCATCTGCTAGTCCCAAACACCCAATCCATTCCTCTCCTACAACCTCCCCCCAACCCAGCCTCAGTAACCAGAAGTTTGCTGTCTGTGCCTGTAATCTGTTTTTGTTTCAAAGATATGTTCATTTGTAGCCAGGTGAAGGTTTTTAAATGAATCTTTGTATATTTAATATTTAAATATTTGTTTAATTTATTTGGCTATGTTGGGCTTAGTTGTGGCACGTGGGATCTTCATTGCCACACGCAGGAACTTTAGTTAGAGCACAAGGGGTTTTTCCGTTGTGGTAGGTGGGATCTTTGAGTTATACCATGCGGGTCTTTAGTTGTTTAGTTGCAGCATGTGGAATATTTGGTTGTGGCATGTGGGATCTTTATTTGGGGCATCTGGGACCTTTAATTGAGGCATGTGAACTCTTAGTTGTGATTCTAAATCATCTCGATTTGGATTTTAGGTGCCTGACCAGGGATCAAACCTAGGCACCCTATATAGGGAGTACATACTCTTTTTTTTTTTTTTTAATTTTATTTTTAAACTTTACAATATTGTATTAGTTTTGCCAAACATCAAAATGAATCCGCCACAGGTATACCTGTGCTCCCCATCCTGAACCCTCCTCCCTCCTCCCTCCCCACACCCTCCCTCTGGGTCGTTCCAGTGCACCAGCCCCAAGCATCCAGTATCATGCATCGAACCTGGACTGGCGACTAGTTTCATACATGATATTATACATGTTTCAATGCCATTCTCCCAAATCTCCCCACCCTCTCCCTTTCCCTCTCCCACATAGTCCATAAGACTGATCTATACATCAGTGTCTCTTTTGCTGTCTCGTACACAGGATCATTGTTACCATCTTTCTAAATTCCATATATATGTGTTAGTATACTGTATTGGTGTTTTTCTTTCTGGCTTACTTCACTCTGTATAATAGGTTCCAGTTTCATCCACCTCATTAGAACTGATTCAAATGTATTCTTTTTAATGGCTGAGTAATACTCCATTGTGTATATGTACCACAGCTTTCTTATCCATTCATCTGCTGATGGGCATCTAGGTTGCTTCCATGTCCTGGCTGTTATAAACAGTGCTGCGATGAACATTGGGGTACATGTGTCTCTTTCCCTTCTGGTTTCCTCAGTGTGTATGCCTGGCAGTGGGATTGCTGGGTCATAAGGCAGTTCTATTTCCAGTTTTTGAAGGAATCTCCACACTGTTCTCCATAGTGGCTGTACTAGTTTGCATTCCCACCAACAGTAGTGGACCACCAGAAGTCATGACACTTGACACTTTTGTGTTAACTTGAATAGAACTGAAACAGAGCAAACCTGCCCCACCATGTACAGTGGTACTCCCTCAGGCTCCACACTTTTTCCTCTTGAGATCCCAACTTCCTGACTTGCAGAGATGAGCAGTGGGGTACTCCCAGGCTTCTAACCACCAGGCTTTTTGTTCTGATCCTGGAATTTCTCCCACTCCTCTGGTTTCACATGCCAGAGGCCTTCTGCTCTCTGTACACTCCCTTGAGAAGGAGCTACACCTGAAGCACACACCCTGGTGTGACTGCAGGAGCACTACCCACAGAAATGGGTATGCAGGCCAAGGGTTCTATGCTGCCCAAGGTAAAATTTTCTGCTCCATCAGTCAGGCTCTATAGGGAAGGCTCCTGTACCCTGGCTTCTTACTCTATTGAGTTTGTTAAAAACTGAGCACATGATCTCTGTCTTGTCTACCTCACCTACCCAGACCCAGCTGCTTGCCTGTTGGTTCAACCTCCAGCAAACATCCCACCTCTGTACTCATCTCTGCATTGATCATAAGCCACTCCCAGGGCAGCCCTTTGACATCTGCCTCCCGAATTACTGCAACAACATCCCAACTTCTTTACTCTCTGTTATTAGTGTTGGTCCCTCTAGTCTGTTCAACACACTGCAGTCAGCATGATCTTTATAAATCAAGCCTGATTATGTCAAGAACTGGTAATCACATTAGCTGTCAAATAAAATCCAAACTAGCCTAGCATTGAGATTTCTAGATCAGACATGAGAAATGGTGAGGAAACATAAACACAAGCCACCATGACGCTAATGAGTCAGTTTATTTCCGTATTCACTCTGAGCCTTCCCCTTGGAAAGGGCAGGTAGCCTGGACCACACAGCTCGATGTGACAGGAAACCCACCCTGATTCCACAGAATAGTAGTATTCTCTTGCCCAGGGCCCACCTGGAACCATAAATCAATGACAAAAAAAGGGTACATTGAATAGAGGTTGTATAGAAGGTTGAACCGGAGAAGGCAATGGCACCCCACTCCAGTACTCTTGCCTGGAAAATCCAATGGATGGAAGAGCCTGGTAGGCTGCAGTCCATGGGATCGCTCAGAGTTGGACACGACTGAGCGACTTCACTTTCACTTTTCACTTTCATGCACTGGAGAAGGAAATGGCAACCCACTCCAGTGTTCTTGCCTGGAGAATCCCAGGGACGGGGGAGCCTGGTAGGTTGCCGTCTATGGGGTCGCACAGAGTCGGACATGACTGAAGCGACTTAGCAGAAGGTTGAACAAAGGATTCCCAGATGGTGCTAGTGATAAAGAACCCTCCTGCCAATGCAGGAGATATAAGAGAGGCAAGTTCAATCCTGGATTGGGAGGATTCCCTGGAGGAGGGCATGGCAACCCACTCCGGTATTTTTGCTTGGAGAATCGCATGAACAGACCAACCTGGTGGTCTACAGTCCATGGAGTTGCAGACTCAGACATGACTGAAGCAACTTAGCATACATACACACACACAGGAGGTTGAACTACATATGAAATCTATGAGGTTAATGAATGCAAATACCGAATTTCCAGGGACTCTACCCTAAAGAGCACACAACTGTGAGGATTTGGCACCTATGTTTAAACCAGTGAGGGTAACATGTTTGCCCTGGGAGCTTCCTTGAAAACCAAGGTCACTGCCATGGGCCCTGAGTTTTGGAGGTGAATCAGGTGACTATTGCTTTCCTTTTGTTCCATTGTTCCCTCCAGAAGGTGAGGGGATAAGGTGTGGGGCACATGTTCCAGGGTGAGTGTGTACCTATGGGCTGGGATGCTGACATGGAGAAGGCAGAGAGCAAGATCCTGTACCTTACCTTATAAAGACAGTACTTCTAGGTGGGGCCCCTAGGGAGGAGACTGAGGGCCAGAGGACTGGGTATAGGAGAATTCAGGTGTTGGAGCACAGACAATTCCCCTTGCTTGATAACTTTTGGGTGAGTTGGGCCAAGCACTGGTGCGTGTCAGGAGATTTGCTCCCTCATGGGAGTCTTAGATGTCATGGGAGTTGCTACTTCATGACTTGCTACCTCATGTTCTCCTGTATTTCAGAAAAGGCTAACAGCAGCAATTTAAAAACAGTAAGCACATTTTCCCATTGTTTTCAGCAAGATAGTATGTCAGTAGGCATCTAGGGTCAGAGGGAGGGAGCATGGACCTAGGTCAAAGCCTGAGGATTGTCAGATGTAGATAATACACATTATCTCTGAGGCACTTCACCGGTGTCTTTCAGATTCTGATCTGTTTACACCTGATACCTTAGTTGGGAGAGGGTAGGATACATTATCCTTTTTTGTCATTCAGATCAGGGGCATATGAGAAAAAGGTGGTCCCTGGATTGATTTGGCCAAGCCTTGGGTGAAGGCTTGGCCACCCAGCTTATATTGTCACCCTGATTATTTAACTTATTTGCAGAGTACATCATGAGAAACACTGGGCTGGATGAAGCACAAGCTGGAATCAAGATTGCTGGGAGAAAAATTAATAACCTCAGATATGCAGATGACACCACCCTTATGGCAGAAAGCGAAGAATTAAAGAGCCTCTTGATGAAAGTGAAAGAGGAGAGTGAAAAAGTTAAAGCTCAACATTCAGAAAACTAAGATCATGGCATCTGGCCCATCATTTCATGGCAAATAGATGGGGAAACAGTGAGAGACTTTATTTTTGTGGGCTCCAAAATCACTGCAAATGGTGACTGCAGCCATGAAATTAAAAGATGCTTGCTCCTTGGAAGAAAAGCTATGACAAACCCACACAGCTTATTAAAAAGCAGAGGCATTACTTTGCCAACAAAGGTCCGTCTAGTCAAAGCTATGATTTTTCCAGTAGTCATGTATGGATGTGAGAGTTGGACTATAAAGAAAGCTGAGCACAGAAGAATCGATGCTTTTGAACTGTGGTGTTGGAGAAGACTCTTGAGAGTCCCTTGGACTGCAAGGAGATCGAACCAGTCAATCCTAAAGGAAATCAGTCCTGAAAATTCATTGGAAGGACTTATGCTGAAGCTGAAACTCCGATCCTTTGGCTACCTGATGTGAAGAACTGACTCATTTGAAAAGACCCTGATGCTGGGAAAGATTGAAGGCAGGAGGAGAAGGGGAAAAGGGGACAACAGAGGATGAGATGGTTGGATGGCATCAGCGACTCAATGGACATGAGTCTGAGTAAACTCCGGGAGTTGGTGACAGAAAGGGAGGCCTGGCGTGCTGCAGTCCATGGGGTCAAAAAAGAGTCGGACATGACTAACTGAACTGAACTGAACTGGATGAAGAAGGAAATGCAAGAACACCTTTAGACTTTGTTTAGACAGAACACAGCATAGCAGGCACTAAGTCTCAAGCTGTTGTTGTTGTGTGTGTGTGTGTGTGTGTGTGTGTGTGTGTGTTGGGGAGGCCAGTAGGTGGGACAGTTGCATATGAATGGAGTGTGTGGCAGGTTTGGGGAAAGCGGAGAACAAACATGAACACTCTGGTACAGGTATCCTAGGACGTAGGTTCTCTGCCTGGCCTACAACTGCAGCATCATCTGGAGAGGAAGGATGCTCAGCCCCAAAGAGCAGGAGAAGAGGATGGCCAGCATCTGCCAGGGGCCTGTAAGTACTGCAAGGGCAAGGTTAAAATTGCCGGGGTGTCACTCTGGGATAAAAGAGGACCTGAGAAGATATTCGCAACTTGAATGTGAAAGAGAGTGAGGCTCTAGGATTCAAGGAGTGAGCATTACTGGGTTACATTGTGAATTGCATTTAATGGAAGAAAGTGAGAGGCAGCAGGAGAATGAGAGCTGAAACTGGACACAGATGAGTAGAGTAGTAAGGAGAAAGGATGAGGGATGAGGATAAAGAACAGTGAGAATGTGAAAGAAAGTGCTGCCAAGAAAAGTGGTAGTTTCATGTCAACAGTCCTTGAAACCCATTCAAACCAGTGCATACTCCACAGGCAAGTTGAGCCCAAGCCCATCCCCTGGTCTGTGAGGTAATCAGTGGCAAGAAGGATCCAGGCAGTGGCACTTACCCCGTGAGAGTCACCTCTCCTCCCACCTCTCCCTCTCTTCAGGCAGGACTTTGGGGAATTTGGTTCAACGGCCTCAGAGTTTGGGGACTCCTAGATCTCCCTGTGCATGCTCACACCAGACTGAATCGAGTCTTTGTGTCAGAGGTGAAGTAGTGTCTAAGACTAATCCATTCTTCCTCTTCCCCAACAAGTTCACCAGCAGACGCCTTAACAACTTTGTCCCATTCAGGTTCAGTTAGCACATTTAATGTTCTTTGAGAAGGGGCAGTGAGAAGAAGAGGAGGAGGTGCCAGGGTGAAGCTTGCACAGCTTCTTCCCACTGGGCCAGAGACCTGGAAGCCAGAGTGTTGTGAACAGCAGCTGCTTGAGGGCTTATACTTTGCATGTAAGTTAAATAAGCAGGCTGACAACATAAGCAGGGTCAAATCAATCCAGGGACTATCTTTTTCTCATATGTCTCAGATCTGCATGACAAAAAAGGATAATGTATCCCATCCTCTCCCAACTAAGATATCAAGTGTAAAACAGATCAGAATGTGAAAGATACTGGTGAAGTGCCTCAGAGATAATGTGTATTATCTACATCTGACAATCCCCAGACTTTGACCTTGGTCCATGCTCCCTCCCTCTGACCCCATATGCCTATTGACAAGCTCAAGAACTGACTCATTTGAAATGACCCTGATGCTGCAAAAGATTGAAGGCAGGAGGAGAAGGGGACGGCAGAGGATGAGATGGTTGGATGGCATCACTAACTCAATGGACATGAGTTTGAGTAAACTCCAGAAGTTGGTGATGGATCGGGAGGCCTGGTGTGCTGCAGTCCATGGGGTCACAAATAGTCGAACACAACTGAACAACTGAACTAAACACATTCACTCAATAAAATGCATGCTTATACATGCATTCCCTCAAACCTTCTCACATTCACACACACACACACACACACACATTCTATATGTTCCTGATCACATATTCATACATTTCCCCAGGTACAGCATACTCACAAAGAACATTGTATTCATATGCTTACAGATGAATATGCTCACACTTAACATGAAGTTCACACATTTACACACACACACAAGATGCTCTAATACACTCACATGCACACACTTGCACATTAGCTCACAGAAATATACTCTGCTTTCACATGCTCATACACATATTCATTCACATACACACGAATATGGTAACATTTATGTCCATGGTCACAAATTCACTCATCCATAGGAAAAGTCCCATTCACTTTACAAATGTAAACTCATATTTGAATAGGCACCACGGTCACTCTCACATGTGCTTATATACATGTACAAGGTCACATTCACTTGCACAGACATGGTCATACACTTATTTGCTCACAGTAACTACTAATACATTCACATCAATGTGCTGGGAAAATCAATCATTGTCATGCTTACATTCTACGTTCACACTCACATATACATTAACATGCTCAGAAATAGGAATGTGTTCACATGCACAAAGAAGCTCACGCATTTACTCATATACACTCTCACAAATTCATTCACTCAAATATACTAATGTCATTGACCCTTGTGTGATGCAGGGGTTAGGGGTACGGACCCTCCATGTGCACTTAAATATATATAATATATGGTTTACTCTTTGAATATCAGGTTCCTGTGAATCCAGGATTTTACCTCACAACTAATACATATTGTGTAGTACTTGCTATTGAACAAATTTGCATTTATGTGGATCTGCACTGTTAAAACCTTTGTTGTTTTAGGGTCAGAAGTGCTTTTAAAATATCATATGGAAATTCCCTGGAAGTCCAGTAGTTAGTACTCTACACGTTCACCGCTGTGGCCCTGGGTTCAATCCCTGGTCCAGAAACTAAGTGCCATGAGGCACATGGCATGGGCAGAAAAAAAGTGAGACAAATAAGCATGCTTGCATTTTCACTTACATACACAAGCATGCTAATATCCCTGTATGTTATCACCTGTTCACTTACATGCATGAACTTGCACATTTATTTAATGACACAAGCATATTCCTATGAACACACTCATACTTGGAAAAAACACACCAATTTATTTTCCAACACAGACATTGTTATATGACGGGGCCAAAGATGGTCTCTCTTTATGTCTTCACAACAAGCTGGAATCCATTAGCCAAAAAGCCAGCCAGCACCAAACTCAATTTTCACACATTCAGTTGCTTTAAATATTGGCTTGCCCAAACAGTTTGTTTGGACTTTTCCCTAACATCTTATGGCAAAACCCAAAAGAGCATTTTGGCCAACCCAAAATATTCCAGATAAGCAGATTTTAATTCATTTAGAAGGCTTCCCTGATGGCTCAGTGGTAAACAATGCCTGCCAGTACAGGAGATACAAAAGATGTTGGTTCGATCCCTGGGTCAGGAAGATCACCTGATTGGGACAAATACACAGAAAAACTAGCCTTTTGGGTGGATGACTGTCAGTTAAGTGTTGGCTTCTGAGCTCCAAGCAGACCTACGGCTTAGTCACAGGGATATTCTCAGATCGGATGTAAGATACAGCAAAGATGATGAGGATGAAGATGATGAAACCCAAGGGTTTCTTGTCAAGACTGTTTTTGGGATCCTAGATCAAGTCTGTGTGAAGGCTTGCTCTAGGATCTTGTGCTAGGCTTGGAGGAAATGAAGGGAGAGAGTTGGAAAATGAACAGAACTAGGAGGCCTGAGTCTCATTTGCTGACCACCTGGCCTCTTGGCTTGAATTCCCAGACCTCACCATGGGAAGAGGGAGAACCTGAATGGCACCTGTATTAATCTCAGTGGTTGCCAGAATGGCACCTGAGATGGAGGAAGAACAGGTAGTATCTATTAGGAACAAAGTGGATACACTGACCATACAGTGTCATTTCCTAAACGATGGGTCAGAAGCAGCTTCCATGTTTACTGTGACATAGGCAGCAGAGTGAGCTCAGTGTGTAATGGGTAAATTTCCTGAAAACTAAATGTCTGTCAATAAAAGAATAAGGTTCATGGAGTTCAGAAAAGTAATGCACACCTATTCAAAACAACTAGGTAAATTAATTTGTATTGAGAATGACATGTGCAGGGTATTAATGAGTAAAGTAAATAAGCAAAAACAGTTATCTGCAAGATCCACTTATTAGCTCCTCTACTCCTGCCAGCTCCTTTCTGTCCCCATGCACACCTAGCACTTCCTTCTGAGGCTACTCAAGTTTCATCCCAGACGTGATGAATAAAGCCTGCACCATTTCCTGCTGCTCCTGGGAGAGGGTGTGCGTGGAACTGGAGGTGAGTGTAGGTACTGGGATGGAGAATGCAGATGCTGAGCCTCACTGGGACTGGCTTTGCTCACAAACAGCTCGTCATTCACTATACAAACACTGGGGAGAAAATGCATATTTGGACAACTGATGGATAAACCACCCACACCCCCAGTCTTGACTGCTCCCACTGCCAGTCAGCAACCAGATTCCTTCCATCCCCCTCCTGTGTCTGTCCACAGGCTCCTTGACTGTTACTCTGCCCCTTGCATAGAGCCCACCTTCGGAGAGATTGTCTACCAGCTTCACTCAGTGGATAGGCTGATCCCCAACCCAGGAACAACTTTACAATTACCCTGAACAGTAGCCCAGTACACTCCAGTAGAAGAGTGTACAGTCTGATCCCCATTTTCAGAAGAAGACACTGAGTCACAGACAGATCATAGGACTTGACCAAGGTCACACAGTGAGTGTTGAGTCAAGGAAAGAGCCTATATGCCGATTCCAGAGCCCATACTCTTCCTAACCACTAGGCTAGACTGGTCCTTGGCTCTCCCTGCTGACTTTCCATAATACTGAGTAAACCTAAGGTCTGCATCCACATACCCAGGACCCTGAGCCCAGGCTGGATGGGGATTTCTGCCCAGAACACGGCTCTCACCTGGAAGAGCTGGCAGGGGTAGCAATGAAGGTCCGGGTGAAGGCACGCACACAGCCAGGAGACGTTCCTTCCACTTCAACAACAAAGAGTAAGAGTACCCCTTACAGCCCCCACATAATTTACAGGCTCCCATGTCATTCCCCAGTCAGGGTCTGACTTGACAGTTAGGCTGAGGGGACAGTTGTTCCCTTGGGGAGCCAGGGTGTTGGGAATGGGGAGGGCAACTGTAGGAGCCGTCTGCTCCCAATAACATGTTCCATGACAAAAGCTTCACAAGTTCATGTGATGCATTTTTCACACCTGCCCAAGAGGTGCACATTATGACTCCGTTTTGCAAATGAGGAAACTATAATGGCCCAAGTTCTCAATGTAAGGATCTGGGATGGGAGCCACTAAACTCGACATCCTATGTCACCAATGCCCAGGCTAGAAAGGGCAGGCACGGACGCACTTCAAACCTGAACTGTGGGAAGACTTGAGGGCTGGAGGGGAGCAGAGGAGAGGAAAGGGGAGTGGAGAGGAGTGGACTGGAGGGAAACTGGAAGGGTTTTGGTGGAGGGGGTCCATGATGGGGGGAAGGATCTACACATACCTTCCTTGAACACCCCGTTGACAGAGAAGCAGAGCATCATTTCCTGAGAGAGACCAACCTAGTTACTCAGCTACCCCTAAACATCTTCCCTACGATGTGCTTCCTGTCCCGCCCCCCCGCCCAACACCAAGGGAGGAGCACCTGCTCACCATCTGAAAACACATGTCCACCACGAAGGAGCTGAAGTCATGCTGAGTTTTGGGCAACGCACAGAGGGTATGCACAATGTCATGTTTTGTGTGTTTCATCATCTGGACACGCAGGTCTGTGGGGGAGGGGAAGAAAGCAAAGGTCATGTCTGCCATGCCATGGACCCTATGATTGGCCCCCTTACCACCCTTTCTGGCCCAGTCTTCCCACCACACACTCACTGGGGTCCTTGAGCATCTTCATATTCCTGTTGTCCAAGAAGTAAGCACACGTGCTGCTTCTAGGAGACAGAGAGGACAGTAGGTGGTGGTCCGGCCACCATAGGTGTCAGCAGGAGCTGGCCTGCATCTACTGGGGAACCACATGGCCTGGGGGAAGAGTCTAGGCTGTGATACTCACAGAGCTGGGTCCTTGGGTTGGAATGGAATGGCCAGGGAGAAGCAGGCCTCCTCATGATAAGCACTCAGGAGTCCCTGGCGGTCCCCATAGTCATGGATCAAGTAATACCTGAGGGGGAGCAGTGAAGACAGTACATCTGTGTGGTCTGGAGCTTTGGTGGCCTCCCCTGTCCTAGCCGTCCCCTTGCTCAGATTCTCAGGAGTACTTACTGCTGCAGGAATTTCAGGATTAGACTCTTCAACTCTTCAGATCCAAAGAAGCTTCCCTAGAATCAAAACAGTCCTCAGGACCAGGGCTGACACCTCCTCATGTACCACCTAGAACCCTGCTGGATCCTCTGTGCTCACCTTGCACATTGGTAAGCACTTGGGGGCTTCCACAGCACATTTAGAACCTGAGAGTGTCTCCTGGCCATCCTAGGGGAGGGAAGAGGAAGTCAGCAGTGCAGTCCAGGATGTGGTGGTGGATAGTCAGGGAAAAGGATGGGCCCAGGATGGGCTGGGGGTAGGGAAGAAAGTGTCCCTGGAAATGCCGGAGGCAGGACTACATGTTCTGTCATCACCATGGGTCCCCGAAGCCTGTGGAGAACATGGCTGAAGATCCAGAGCCTTTTCAGGTGCCCACAGAGAATGGTACACCCCCCTCCCACAGGACATTTAAGGGCCAGGCTAAAAAACGGAACTTGGACAGGTCCTAACGGGTTTCCGAGTAGTTTCAGGGCACTGTCAGTACTAGTTAGAGGCGTCTGATCAAGGAATGCACTTACCAAGCTTAGTAACCTGGGGAACAACTCCAGGAGGGTGCTGCCAAAATCAAGACAAAAGAAAAATGTCAGTGAAACTATGGACGCGACCCTCCTCATGGGAGCAAGTCACTTACAGTAATCACAGCACCCTCACACCTCAGTATCCTAGCATTCAAGGGCCCTGGTCACCACTCTATGGATGGACCAAGAGGGAGACTGTCCCCTCCACCCCTTCCTTGAACCTCCTCCTCCATTTCCTTTCCTCTGCGTAGCTCCCAGCCAGACTGTTCTGACTCCCTTCTGCAGTGCCACAGGGACCGGCACTTCAAATCCAGTCTGCAGGCCTTACTCCCCTCCATCCCTTCCTTCCTTCCTCCAGGGCCCAGTGAAGGCTGTAGAGAAAAGAAGATATGGGAGGATGGGAGCCCGGGGCTTTGCTACCTCACTTGGGAGTCCAGCATGCTGTCAAGTCAGGACACACCTCAGGGATGACCAGGTGCTATGGCAGGGAGGTGACTGAGGTGGGACTCAGGAGGTAGGGAGGGGAATAAAGACAGAAAGGGAGTGGAGGGAGGAGGGGAGAGATGAGAGAGACATAGGGGTGTAGAGACAAGGCAGAGGAATACCTCATGTTGGTTGACTCATCACGGAAGGTGGTGCACACAGCGCTTCTGTCTGCACACATCCCTTCTGGTTCCAGCTGATGACCCTTGTCCATCTCCCCTGCAATCTTCACCTAGAATTATAGGGAACACCCACATGGACCAAATGGCTCTGCACCCACACCCTTCCTTTCCCTACAAATCCACTTTCCTTTGTCTGTCGCCACCCCTAAGGCCTCCCACATTCCTTTCGAAGGAGGATCTGGGTGCCCCACCTCACCTCAGTGTTGGAGAGATTCAAGTTCTTCGTGGTGGAAGCAATCTCCTTAATGGTGGACAGGCCATGCACCAAGTACGGTTTCTTGTTGCTCAAGTACAAAGATGAAAGCTAGAATGAGGAAACAGAGTGAGGAATCCAAAGGGAATACCTGAGACATATCTGCCTCTTCTACCCAATGTCTCCCTCCCTCACCATTGGTCCCAACATTGGGGCTAGGTCCTCACCATGGGCCTGATCCCTGGATGGATGTTCAGGGAGGTAGCTGTGCTATTTCTACGGTTCCATGTCGTTCCAATATCACACGGTATAAAGTCTCCAGGAAACCAGAAGGAGGGAAACACAGGCTGAGAGGGTCCCAGCTGGAACACCTCCAGCACCAAGCCCAAGCCCTCCCCATGATACCATCTCTGAGTGCTCTACTCAGACAGACCCTCTACCTTCACCTGCCCTGCAGTCACTACTGTAGGCATACCAGGGCCAAAGCGGAGTCTCTGGATGTCAAGAGCTTGCTGGCAGGCATCGTATGGTTTGTTCATGGTGAGCTGCAGAGTTAGGGATGGGGTCCAGCGAGCCTGAGTCTGAGGGTGAGTGGGGGGAAGAGGTGGGTCTGGCTATGAGGGCACAGCTTGTGTTGAGTCTGCATTACCTTTATCTGCTCCAACTTTTCAGATGTCAGTGTCTTCTGCACAGACTGGGGTGCATCACAGGGCTCAACAAAGATAGATATCTGTAGAGAACACAAGAAGGGCTGGGCAAGCTCCAGGAAATCTGTGCATGGGATCAAGCAAGACCATGCTGCTCTCCTGCCCTCTTGCCCTTAGTCAGCCCTTGACACACACCTTTTCATTATCCTCATTGAAAATCTTGCCACTGACATTCTTCAATGCACAGGCAACGTTGGCATTCTCTACAAAGAACTGGGCCTGCATTTTCTCATAGTGAAACTGTAGGGAGAGTGACAGGAGAAGCAGAACATGAGACCGGTGCCATTTCTCTGGGCCCGCAATCTACCCCAGTTTGTCGCATCATCTCCATGTCCTGTCTTACTTCGACTGCAGTAAAGGGGACACTGCACTTCTTCTGAATCAAATTCATCAGCCACTTCTCATCATATTTTATATCGAAGGGAATCTAGGAATCAGAGAACAAATGGGAAAGAGAATGGATACAATGGAATCCAAGATTAAGGTAAGACCCAACTGTGTCTTGCTTTAGGGCCGTTTTTCAGGTTTTAAATAATTTCTTAAGATAAAACAATATCTGTTATCACTAACTTTGGTATGAGAAGGATTTTCTATATACACTTTCTTTGCATTCAGATACTCTTCCTGAAAAAAAAAAATTGACTTAATATGTTTCACAGGTACTTCCTTTTACAAAGTTCCAGGAGATCCACATGAGGTACACCTGGCCTGTCACTCTTGTCACGGACAGACAGAGTGACAGTCAGAGACTGTCTGACTCAACCTCCTCCCACACCCAGCTCAAGCCAAACTGCGTCATCTGGTATGTAATGCTCCATCCCCATGGCAGTAGGCTTTCTCCTTTGCTTTCAGTCAACCTCTCCCATGCTCCTCCTTGCAGTCAGTCTGTTTCCTTCATACCGCTTCTCTGAACCTGCCCTTAGATGACCTAAGAAGATACCTCCTAGTAATATCAAGACAGATTACCAACACCACTGCCCCAGAAAAGTTCCCAGCATCTCTACACAGATCCAACACGACTCTGTCATCTTCTACGTATTAGGTTCATTTAGCCAGGATACTCACAATAATCTTGAACCAGCTCCCCAAGGTCTCATCCTGTCTGTTTGTTTTCATTGTTCTCTCCGGAGGCTTTTGCTCTGTCTCCATGTTAACATGCATTTGGTCTTTTCTCTGAAAACTACTTCTCCAGTGATGGGATGGAATGGCATACGGAGCACTGTGGGGAAGTGGAAAGAAAAAAGTGGTCCATATAGGCTTAGAAAGTCTTCTCTACATTCTCCCAAATGATACCAATGTTATAATAAAGACTGCTCAAACATTAACCTGATCCAATCATTTTTTACTCTGGCAAGTTGGAGAGAAGAATGACATATTTAACTGCAAGGTTTTGTTGTTCGGTGGTTGGTACATGTCAGCCATGGTGACTGGTCACTTACTATCTTCCTTGGATGTCCATACGAGCATCACTTTCTTTTGAATCTCTGTCTTCCTGCTGCTGGGAAGTGACCGGTTCAGACCAACAGGCGTATTGCCTTTGGGTAATACCCGAGCTTCGTGCTCTTCTTTGTAAAGAGTTCACTTTATCAGTGTGCTCTAAAATTGACAACAACATATCAGTGGTCCCAGTATCAGAAGTAGTCCTGAGTAAATATCATGACTAATGAAGAAGCATCATTCTTTATAATCTAAACATACATGCATCATAGAGCTAAAACATGGCTGAGAGACCTCACCATGGCTCCACTTTTCATGAAATGAGAGGTCGGGAGCAGTCACAGACAAGAAACCAGGGAAAGGGTCTGGATGTAGAGTGCAGTCTGTGATGTTAGGCTGTGTTCTACTTGGTTCAGGTTAGGTGACCTGGGACAAGTGGCTTTTTATCCCCAAGTCTCACTTCTCTGCTCTGCTCTATGAGTACAATAAACCCTACCCTGAAATCTACCCTGATGTGACAGTTCAAGGGTCAAAGGTGATCTGCCTCCCTGAAGGAAGAATTAAAGAAATGAAAGGTAAGTCTTATGAAAAGATCCAAAATGGAACCTGGAGAGATATAACATGGAGAATACCCTCCCCCAAAAAAGAGAATTAAAGGTGATACAATGAGTATACCTAATACATGGTTAATGTGAGCCCCATAGAGAAGGAAAGTGAACAGGGGAGAAGTGGTATTTGAAGAGAACTTGGCTGAAAAGTTTCCAAATGTACCAAGATATCAACTTAGGATAACAATATTAATAGGAGGACTTCCTTTGTGGTTCAGTGATTAAGAATCCACCTGCCAATGCAGGGGACACCAGGGTCCCTGGTCTGCGAAGATTCCACATGCCTCAGGACAACTTAGGCCCTGTGCCACAGAAATGGAACCTGTGTTTTAGAGCCTATGAGCCAAAACTACTGAAGCACATGTGCCCTAGAACCCGTGCTCTGCAACAAGAGTGCAACAAGAGAAGCCGTGGTAATGAGAATCCTGTGCATTGCAACTAGATAGTAGTCCCCGCTCATTGCAACTAGAGAAATCCCTCACCCAGCAACAAGTCCCAGCACAGCCAAAAATCAATCAATCAATCTATTTTTAAAAGACCAACATTAATAGGACAAAAAATGTGCTTTAAGGAAAAACGTCTTTAAAAGAAAAGACATGCATTTCCACATCATGTAACAAAAACTCAGAAAATTTGTGACCTAAAGATCCAAACTAAAGAAATATTATAGGCTCTTCTTTGGGCAGAAGAAACATCACCCTAGGTGGAGCCACACAGATACAGGAAAGAAAGACGAATGACATTTGTGAATATGGAGGAAAATTTAAATGAGTATTGACTATATAACAATGATAATAATTTCCTTCGGGGATTTATATATAGAGAGAATGAAAATGCATGACAATAAATGTGGAAGGAGTTTATGGAATCAAAGTGTCTCAAAGCCCCATAACTGAGCAGTTTTAGGAACTAATTAACTAATATTAGACTGTGAAAAGGCAAAAATGTACATTGTAATCTGAAGGGCGAACACTACAAGAATAGCAAAAGAATGTTTACCTAGATAACCATGCAAAGTAATGATGTGATAGTTAAAAAATATTCACCATATCAAAGGAAAAGAAAGGAAAAGGAACTTAGAAAAGGCAAAAATAAATACAGAATATGATATACACAAACCAAATTATATCTATTTTTATTTTAGAAGATTCAGACGAAATACTCCAAATAGAAAGACAGATTGTATCAGACTGGACAAGAAACCTTTCATCAAATACTCCTGAAAAGAGATATATGCAAAATTTAATCATCAGGAAAATTAGAAAATAAGAAAATTGCAAAATGTACACCTTTTCACATTAACCTCAGAAAACTGGTATAACCGTATCAGTAAAAGAAAAGGTACACTTTAAAAGGGAAATTCCTTTATGATAACAGGTTCAGTGCAATAAGAAGATAGTAATATACATTCTAAATTTGTATGCCTCTTAAAGCCAGCATACAAAGCAAAAACTGACAGAAATAATGGACAAATCCATAGTCACAGTGGGAAATTTTAACACAACCCACTGAGTGACACACAAAATGACAGACCAAAATCTCAGCTAGAGAGAGAGGATTTTAAAATCTGACTTAAACAAATTTATTTAATTGACGTAGGACAATGCACATGACTACTCATCAAACATTCCAGAATATATCACGTGCCCCACAATAAAGCCTCAAGAAGCTTCGAGGGGCTAATACAATTTACCCTAACTGTTCATGTAATATCCAGTAGTAACGGTCGGGTTTCTGACCCTCCACCACCTCTAGTATAAATCCAAAGAATATTAGTTTATATAATCCTACCCTCCACCTAGGTGACCCTCGCCACTCTCCAAACCCTAGACCTGAGAAGATAACATGACTCATGCCTTTTCCTTAGCCAGAGAAAAATTCAAGTCAGCAACGGCCATTTTCGTCGGAGGGGAGGTTTACCACATGGAATTGAGATGGGTGTGTCAGAGCCCGCTTGGCCCATCTCCTGAAGAGACCGGAAAATAGTCAGTCTGGGCTCTCTCCCCGCTTTCCCTGAAGAACAGGCAACTGGTTGGGGGTCCTGTGCTTTGGGGTGTGGGAGGGAACCCAGAACCCTTCCTGCTTTGGGGGGCTCTGAAGAGAAGGTCTCACACAGACCACTCACCCATAGGGTGGCCTGAAGGCAGAGATCTGTCACCACCGTCCTCACAGGCTGCCCTGGAAGAGAATCTGTGGGTCTGGAGCTGGAAGCTTGTAGAATATCAAAGAAAACTGCTGAGGTAGGAAGAGCGCAAGCCCCAAACACCTTCCTCACAGCCACACAAACAAGATGGCGTCCTAACAGGAAGTCCTTTCCCCAAGGTCATAGAGGAGGAGAGTCTTGGGGGCCAGAGGAGACTTAACTTCCTGTACTTACTGCCCTCTGAGTTTGCTACCAGCATAACATCCAAGGAACTCTTTCCAACGGTACCACCCCTGCAGAGGAGGCCAGCTAGAATCAGGAGGCTTAGGGATCTTGGCGATGGCACCCCACTCCAGTACTCTTGCCTGGAAAATCCCATGGACGGAGGAGCCTGGTAGGCTGCAGTCCATGGGGTCGCTAAGAGTCGGACACGACTGAGGGACTTCCCTTTCACTTTTCACTTTCCTGCATTGGAGAAGGAAATGGCAACCCACTCCAGTGTTCTTGCCTGGAGAATCCCAGGGACGGGGGAGCCTGGTGGGCTGCCGTCTCTGGGGTCGCACAGAGTCGGACATGACTGAAGCGACTTAGCAGCAGCAGCAGCAGTGCATTACAATCATTAATGTTTTTGATGTTCAAATTGTTCTGTCTTTGGCCAATGCGAGCCCCTCCAGTTATGATTCTTTTTGATATAATTTCTGTTATGAGAGTTCAGTCCACACTCACCTTGTAAAATCCTTACCTAGACCAGAAATCAGGCATTTCTCCAGTAAGCCTGGTTCCTTTCAGTGGGAAATGTGTTTAGAGAATTCAGTGCAGAGACTACAGTTGCTGATTGTTACTGGATTTGTCAGTGTTTCTTGCCCTTTTCAGTGAATAGAGCCAGTAAACATAAGTCTCATATTTAGAGACTCTACATCATTGTCATGCATCCTAGGCTGCTCTTCTGTCCTCTTATAGGTACACATTTTTATCATCGTTTGTATAACTATACAGTTTAGAAAATATAAGAAAAGATAACACAGATTTGTTTTCACCCCCTTTCATATGTAAAAATTGTTATATTTTACTTCAGAGCTATCCAATAGAAATTTCTGTGGATTTGGGAACATTCTGTATTCTGCTCTTCAACACAGCAACCATTAACTAACAGGGGCTTATTCCTGAATTGAATATTTAGCTACTAAAATGTGGCAACTGTGACTGATTTGTAATTTTAATTTAATTTACTGTAAGTAGTTACTTGAGGCTAGTAGCTACCCTATTGGACAGCAGCAGCTCTGTACACTTTTTTACACCTGTTTTTTTATATCACTGAACATTTTATCCTGGTGATGACTCCATAGCAATACAGAAAGAGAGTCTTACTGGTTTTTATAGCTGCATAGGTCTTTTGGATGTAGATGGACCGCAGTTTATTCAACCAGCCCCCTGTTGGTGTATATATCTTGTTTCTTATATTAAAATCTTATGAATTGTTCTGGCAGGAATGACTTTGTGATTATGTCTTTTTTTCTTTTTGCATTGTTAATTTAGGGTAGATTCTTAGAAAAGGCACTGCTGATTCCAAGGGTAAGTACTCTGGTAATTTCATTACATCATAACAAATACCCTGGTTAGGAATTGTACCATGTCACATTACCACCAGCAAAAATGTACATGTCTCCCTATTTCTTCACAGACTATGTAAATGATGAGAAGAGGCATCCTGATTTTTTCCTCTTTGCATCTCTTAAGAGTTAGGTTGAACAGTTTTTAACATGTTGAAGGAACATTTTTTCGGGAAGTACTTCTTTGTATCTAGTGTGCTTTCTCTTTCAGAATGTTCTCATTGGCCTTTTCTTTTTCATAATCTTTCTACTACAAGTAGATAAACTTTGTTAGTTACATAAGTTGTATACTTTCCCCAATGTGTAACTTTTCATTTTACTTTGCTTGTGAGATTTTTCACCATGCAATTTTTAATGGAATCAAGTGTTACCAGGGTTTTCTCTTACTGCCTCTGGATTTGAAGTCATCTTTGGAAAACTTTTCCCGAGTATTAGCTTATAGAGGAATTTACTGTGGGTGTACATTTGTAGCCAGGAGAGAGAGAAAGGGATCATATTAGAGTGTCAGGTGTAAGAGGAACCCAGAAAACAAGTGACCATCGTGTGAGAAATCTGGGAAAACCACTTCACTAAGTCAAGAGAGTTGGGCATTTGGACCAGAGTCTTCATGCTGTGTTTGTCTTAATAGCTCAGTCTCTACTCTTTGCCATCTCTCATGGATACATACCAGGCTCCCCCCGACTGGCAGAGAACATCTTCATGAAGCAGGAATTCTGTGTCGTCTCAAATGGACCTGTCAGATGACTAAATGGATAGAACCACCCTCTTATCTTCTTAGAGAGAAGACATATGAAACCAATTCCGAAGTGTATCATTCTGACAGAACAAAAGACTAAGAGAAAGGGATACCTCCAGCTGGATCTGGTGAGAAGAAGCAAAACTGAAACCAACTTTGATCATCTCATCCTTGACTCTCTGAGTGATGTCCTGTCAGGAAAGGTAATAGACAGCTTATTAGTCCTATGCCAAAGGATGGGGGTTTGAGTTAGGAGGTGCCACAGTCTCTTGTGTTACAAGCTCTTCCACTCAGCTACATCATTTCTTATTTCCATGATGGTTTCCAGGAGTCAAAGTCAAGCTCAGACTCATTTTGCTTAGAATGGAGCCTGAGGTCATACCCCAGGGATGGCCACTAACATCCATCTTGTTTCCTGTGGGCATTTCCAGGTACGCAGGTCTGCAGATAAGAGAGAGGCTGAGATGCAGATAAGGAATTGGACTGACAGTTCCTGGCAGATAGTACTCACACAGTACACATAATACCTCAGTGAGAAGCAGGATAGAAACTACACACATATCCTGTTAGCCTTTTTACACACGTCTGAATTTTCAAAGAAAGTTAAGGTCCCGTTGTACCTACTTTTGTCTTTTGGGAAACTTTTTACTTTGAAAAAATGATGTCTTTTCGTTGAGGGAGAGAAAGAAAAATATGTAGAAAATGGAGAGTGCTGCCACCTGGTGAACAGAGTCAGAACTGCAGGTGTGAATGTCTGAACTGGTGGCTGGCAAAGGATGGGGGATGGAAAAGAGCCGTGGTATTGGTGTGGAGTTGAACGGATTCCCCTCCACAGGCCAAGATTTCTAGACTTCACACTGGCAGCAGTCCTTCTGTGTTTATGCCCATGCTGGGATCTTCAAGCCCGGGGACTGGAAATCCAGCCTCCTAGTGAATTGAGTAGAAAGCTGCACGAATTAGTGTATGGATAATTGATATAAACAATTTGAGACAAAAAACACATATAAATACACACACATATAGAAAACTGTCAAATACATTGTTTTCAATGCCTTCTGAAACAATGAATATATGAATGTTGTATCTTTATCAGGGTGCAATTTTTTGTATTTTCAACATTTTATTCAGTAAATTACATATTGAAAACACCCTAGAAATGTAACGTTATAAAATTAAAACATCCTCTATCTTTGACAATGCATATTCACCAAATAATCATTACAGAGATCTGTTTAATACCTAAGTCAATGAATGTATTTCTACACTATTGTGACTCAGCTGTTGATAAACCTGTTTTACAAAGTTTCTCTTAATATGCTAAGTCACCAATTAATACTTCTCTTTGTTTAACACATACGAAAAAAATAGAGACATGGGTTTCTCTTAACTTCTGGGTGCCTACTTTTCAGATTTTTCTCTGCATGTAATGCACTAACATATTTAATCACACTCATACACCCATGCTGATATATATTCTTTGCAAAAAAAAGCATCATATTTTTGGTACATCATGACAATCCTGTTCACTTAATATGATTTAGTTCTTACTTATTTACATAGTTTTTTTTTCTTTTCAAGTGTTTTTCTGTGCTCTTGATATCATTGACCTACTCTATAGTTTAAGAAATCTATATGTGAATATATCTTCCTTGGAAGAAAAGTTATGACCAACCTAGATAGCATATTCAAAAGCAGAGACATTACTTTGCCAACAAAGGTCCATCTAGAAAGGCTACGGTTTTTCCAGTGGTCATGTATGGATTTGAGAGTTGGACTGTCAAGAAAGCTGAGTGCTGAAGAATTGATGCTTTTGAACTGTGGTGTTGGAGAAGACTCTTGAGAGTCCCTTGGACTGCAAGGAGATCCAACCAGTCCATTCTGAAGGAGATCAGCCCTGGGATTTCATTCGAAGGAATGATGCTAAAGCTGAAACTCCAGTACTTTGGCCAACTCATGCGAAGAGTTGACTCATTGGAAAAGACTCTGATGCTGGGAGGGATTGGGGGCAGGAGGAGAAGGGGACGCCAGAGGATGAGATGGCTGGATGGCATCACTGACTCGATGCATGTCAGTCTGAGTGAACTCCGGGAGTTGGTGATGGACAGGGAGGCCTGGCGTGCTGGATTTCACGGGGTCGCAGAGTCGGACACGACTGAGCGACTGAACTGAACTGAACTGAATATCCCCTAGGTGTTTGCTGCTGTGGCTAAGTCACTACAGTCGTGTCCGACTCTGTGCGACCCCATAGATGGCAGCCCACCAGGCTCCCCCGTCCCCGGGATTCTCCAGGCAAGAACACTGGAGTGGGTTGCCATTTCCTTCTCCAATGCGTGAAAGTGAAAAGTGAAAGTGAAGTCGCTCAGTCGTGTACGACTCTTAGCGACCCCATGGACTGCAGCCTACCAGGCTCCTCTGTCCATGGGATTTTCCAGGCAAGAGTACTGGAGTGGGGTGCCATTGCCTTCTCCAGGTGTTTACACATGTTTTAATGTTGTTATGCAGAGGGTATCCAATACTTTGTAATGAGTTTTAGTGTTTTGCATGTTCTTCACATTGTTTTGAAAAGAACAACTGAATAATGATGCTTCCTGGGATGTCGAATATCAGTTAAAATATAAAATGGGAAATGCTGAATCATTTTTGTAACTCCCGTTTATGAATCCTGAAGTAGTAGTTAATAATGCTGTTTCCTAGGTCATGTTACTTAACTTTTACATTCTGTTCCCTGAAATGAACTGAGCAAGGTAGCAGGATAGAAGATTAATCTATAGGAATCTATTGCATTCCATTACACTAATAAAGAAATATCAGAAAGAGATTGCAAAAAACAAACAAACAAACAAAACAGCAATCCCATTTAAAATGCCATCAAAAATACCTAAGAATAAACTTAACCAAGACATAAAAACACTAAAACCTTGATAAAATAATTGGAAGAAAATTCAAAGAATTTAAAAGATATCCCATGATCTTAGATCAGATCACTTAATATTATAAACATGTCTATACCTCCCAAAGATATCAACAGATTTAATGCAATGCTTATCAAAACAACCTATTACATTTTCACAGAACTAGAACAAATATTTCAAAAATTTATATGGAGCTACAAAAAGACCCAGAATTACCAAGGCAATCCTGAGTTAAGGAACAAAGCTTGAGGCATAACCCTCCCAGACTTCAGGCTATAGTAGGAAACTACAGTCATCAAAGCAACTTGATACTGGAACAAAAGCAGACATATGCATCAATGGCAGAGTAGAGAGTCCAGACATAATCCCACGAGTGTGTGCCTGCGTGCGAAGTCACTTTAGTCGTGTCTGACTCTTTGCAACCCCATGGACTGTAGCCCACCAGGCTCCTCTGCCCATGGATTCTCCAGGCAAGAATACTGGAGTAGGTTGCCATGCCCTCTGCCAGGGCATCTTCCTGACCCGGGGATGGAACCCACGTCTCCTGCACTGCAGGAGGATTCTTCACCTCTAGTGCCACCCGGCAAGCCCAAACCCATGCACCTATGGTCAATTAATCTTCAACAAAGGAGGCAAGAATGTACAATGGAGAAAAGACAGTTTCTCCAACAAGTGGTGCTGGGAAAACTGGACAGCTACATGTAAATCAGTGAAATTAGAACACCCCCTCGCACCATATACAAAATAAACTCAAAATGGTTTAAAGACCTAAATATAAACTCTTAGAATTCTGAGACCAGAAGCAACAAACACTCTGACAAAACAATCATAGCAATATCTTCTTAGATCAGTCTCCCAAGGCAAAATAAATTAAAACAAAGATAAACATATGGAACCTAACTAAACCTAAAAGGGTTTGCACAGCAAAGGAAGTCATCAGCAAAATGAAATGACAACTTATGGGATGAGAGAAAAATATTTGAAATGTCGTGGCTGTCAAGGATTTAATATCCAAAATGCACAACTCTAAAACAAAAGGTAAACAACAAAATGAAAAAATGGGGAGAAGATCTAAATATTTTTCCAAAGAGATGCAGATCTCCAAGAGGAACTGGAAAAGAGGCTCAACATAAGTAAATATTAGGGAAATGCAAATCAGAAGCACAATGAGGTTATGCCTCACATGGGTCAGACTGGCTATCATCAGAAAGTCTACAAATAATAAGTCCTGGAGAGGGTGTGGAGAAAAGGGACCTTGATACACTGCGGGTGGGAATTAAATTGGTGCAGCCACTATGGAGATTGGTATGGAAGTACTTGAGGAAGCTACAAATATAGCTACCATAGGATCCAGCATTTCCACTTCTGGGAACATAGCCAGAAGAAGAGAAAACTGTCATTCATAGCAGCACCATTTACAGTAATCAAGACACTCAAACAACACAAGTACCCATCAACAGATGACTAGCTTAAGAAGATGTGATATGATACACACACACACACACAGTCACCCAAACAGTGGACCATCACTCGGCCATAAAAGGATGAAATATTACCATTTGCAGCAACATAGACAGACCTAGTGAATATTATAGTTAGTTAAGTCAGTCAGAAAGAGAAAGTAACTATGATATGATATCATTTATATGTTGAATCTTAAAAATCATACAAATGAATCTATATTCAATACAGAAACAGACTCACAGACAGACAAACTGAGCTTATGATTACCAAAGGGGATAGGGAGTGGAGCGGGACAGGAATTAATAGAAATTTGGGGTTAACAGATACAAACTTTTATCACAAAAAGGGTAACCAATAAGGAATTACAGTAAGGTACAGACATTATGCTGATTAATTTATAATAATATATGGATAATAATCTGAAATACATATATATATATATATATATCCAAATTGCTTTACTGTACACCTGAAAATAATGCCCTACATCAGCTGTATCTCAATTTAAAAATTCACACACAAAAACTCTCTTTCTCACTGTTTGTGAGTGCATATTGGCCTTGAAAAGAGATTAGGGCTGAATGAGATAAAATGTAAAACAGGTTTCATATAGTAGCTGTGAACATGTTCAGTTCAGTTCAGTTCAGTCGCTCAGTCGTGTCCGACTCTTTGCGACCCCACGAATCACAGCACGCCAGGCCTCCCTATCCATCACCAACTCCCGGAGTTCACTCAGACTCACATGCATCGAGTCAGTGATGCCATCCAGCCATCTCATCCTCTGGCGTCCCCTTCTCTTCTTGCCCCCAATCCCTCCCAGCATCAGAGTCTTTTCCAATGAGTCAACTCTTCACATGAGTTGGCCAAAGTACTGGAGTTTCAGCTTTAGCACCATTCCTTCGAATGAAATCCCAGGGCTAATCTCCTTCAGAATGGACTGGTTGGATCTCCTTGCAGTCGAGGGGACTCTCAAGAGTCTTCTCCAACACCACAGTTCAAAAGCATCAATGCTTCGGCACTCAGCCTTCTTCACAGTTCAACTCTCACATCCATACATGACCATAGGAAAAACCATAGCCTTGACTAGCTGAACCTTTGTTGGCAAAGTAATGTCTCTGCTTCTGAATATGCTCTCTAGGTTGGTCATAACTTTACTTCCAAGCAGTAAGCGTCTTTTAATTTCATGGCTGCAGTCACCATCTGCAGTGATTTTGGAGCCCAGAAAAATAAAGTCTGACACTGTTTCCCCATCTATTTCCCATGAAGTGATGGGACCAGATACCATGACTTTGTTTTCTGAATGTTGAGCTTTAAGCCAACTTTTTCACTCTCCTCTTTCACTTTCATCAAGAGGCTTTTTAGTTCCTCTTCACTTTCTGCCATAAGGGTGGTGTCATCTGCATATCTGAGGTTATTGATATTTGTCCGGGCAATCTTGATTCCAGCTTGTGTTTCTTCCAGTCCAGTGTTTCTCATGATGTACCCTGCATTAAGTTAAATAAACAGGGTGACGATATACAGCCTTGACGAACTCCTTTTCCTATTTGGAACCAGTCTGTTGTTCCATGTCCAGTTCTAACTGTTGCTTCCTGACCTGCATACAAATTTCTCAAGAGGCAGATCAGGTGGTCTGGTATTCCCATCTCTTGAAGAACTTTCCACAGTTTATTGTGATCCACACAGTCAAAGGCTTTGGCATAGTCAATAAAGCAGAAATAGATGTTTTTCTGGAACTCTCTTGCTTTTTCCATGATCCAGTGGATGTTGGCAAATTGATCTCTGGTTCCTCTGCCTTTTCTAAAACCAGCTTGAACATCAGAAAGTTCATGGTTCACATATTGCTGAAGCCTGGCTTGGAGAATTTTGAGCATTACTCTACTAGCGTGTGAGATGAGTGCAATTGTGTGGTAGTTTGAGCATTCTTTGGCACTGTGTTTCTTTGGGGTTGGAATGAAAACTGACCTTTTCCAGTCCTGTGGCCACTGCTGAGTTTTCCAAATTTGCTGGCATATGGAGGGCAGCACTTTCACAGCATCATCTTTCAGGATTTGGAATAGCTCAACTGGAATTCCATCACCTCCACTAGCTTTGTTCATAGTGATGCTTTCTAAGGCCCACTTGACTTCACATTCCAGGATGTCTGGCTCTAGGTCAGTGATCACACCATCGTGATTATCTGGGTCGTGAAGCTCTTTTTTGTACAGTTCTGTGTATTCTTGCCATCTCTTCTTAATATCTTCTGCTTCTGTTAGGTCCATACCATTTCTGTCCTTTATCGAGCCCATCTTTGCATGGAATGTTCCTTTGGTATCTCTGATTTTCTTGAAGAGATCTCTAGTCTTTCCCATTCTGTTGTTTTCCTCTATTTCTTTGCATTGGGCGCTGAAGAAGGCTTTCTTATCTCTTCTTGCTATTCTTTGGAAGTCTGCATTCAGATGTTTATATCTTTCTTTTTCTCCTTTGCTTTCTGCTTCTCTTTTTCACAGCTATTTGTAAGGCCTCCCCAGACAGCCATTTTGCTTTTTTGCATTTCTTTTCCATGGGGATGGTCTTGATCCCTGTCTCCTGTACAATGTCACGAACCTCATTCCATAGTTCATCAGGCACTCTATCTATCAGATCTAGGCCCTTAAATCTATTTCTCACTTCCACTGTATAATCATAAGGGATTTGATTTAGGTCATACCTGAATGGTCTAGTGGTTTTCCCTACTTTCTTCAATTTAAGTCTGAATTTGGCAATAAGGAGTTCATGGTCTGAGCCACAGTCAGCTCCTGGTCTTGTTTTTGCTGACTGTATAGAGCTTCTCCGTCTTTGGCTGCAAAAAATATAATCAATCTGATTTTGGTGTTGACCATCTGGTGATGTCCATGTGTAGAGTCTTCTCTTGTGTTGTTGGAAGAGGGTGTTTGTTATGACCAGTGTATTTTCTTGGCAAAACTGTATTAGTCTTTGCCCTGCTTCATTCTGTATTCCGAGGCCAAATTTGCCTGTTAGTCCAGGTGTTTCTTGACTTCCTACTTTTGCATTTCAGTCCCCTATAATGAAAAGGACATCTTTTTTGGGTGTTAGTTCTAAAAGGTCTTGTAGGTCTTCATAGAACCGTCCAACTTCAGCTTCTTCAGCGTTACTGGTTGGGGCATAGACTTGGATTACTGTGATATTGAATGGTTTGCCTTGGAAATGAACAGAGATCATTCTGTCGTTTTTGAGATTGCATCCAAGTACTGCATTTCGAACTCTTTTGTTGACCATGATGGCTACTCCATTTCTTCTGAGGGATTCCTGCCTGCAGTAGGAGATATAATGGTCATCTGAGTTAAATTAACCCATTCCAGTCCTTTTGAGTTCGCTGATTCCTAGAACGTCGACACTCAGTCTTGCCATCTCCTGTTTGACCACTTCCAATTTGCCTTGATTCATGGACCTGACATTCCAAGTTCCTATGCCATATTGCTCTTTACAGCATTGGACCTTGCTTCTGTCACCAGTCACATCCACAGGTAGGTATTCTTTTTGTTTTGGCTCCATCCCTTCATTCTTTCTGGAGTTATTTCTCCACTGATCTGCAGTAGCATATTGGGCACCTACTGACCTGGGGAGTTTCTCTTTCAGTATCCTATCATTTTGCCTTTTCATACTGTTCATGGGGTTCTGAAGGCACGAATACTGAAGTTGTTTGCCATTCCCTTCTCCAGTGGACCACATTCCGTCAGATCTCTCCACCATGACCCGCTCATCTTGGGTTGCCCCACGGGCATGGCTTAGTTTCATTGAGTTAGACAAGGCTGTGGTCCTAGTGTGATTAGATTGACTAGTTTTCTGTGAATATGGTTTCAGTGTGTTTGCCCTCTGACACCCTCTTGCAACACCTACCATCTTTCTTGGGTTTCTCTTACCTTGGGCGTGGGGTATCTCTTAATGGCTGCTCCAGCAAAGCGCAGCCATTGCTCCTTACCTTGGACGAGGGGTATCTCCTCAACGCCACCCTTCTTGACCTTCAACGTGGCATAGCTCCTCTAGGCCCTCCTGTGCCCATGCAGCAATCCAGGTCCTCTTTCCAAAGAGTAACAGCTTGTGCTGCCTCCTGGGTTCAGTTCAGCACCTCAGGAATCAGGTAATCATTGTAGCCCCCACACCCATTCCTCCTGGCCCAGGGAGGAGGACTTCATCCCCATTATCATCTTCATGTCCAGTGGGGAGCATGACACAACCTAGATTCTACATCAGGTGAATTTTCCACTATCAGTCTTTAAGCCCTGGAAATCCATTATGTAAAATGGAGCTGCCAGTTGGCCTTTGCAGAGTGCAAAGGGAAGACATCTGACCCTGGAAATTTTACATTCTCTGTCAGCCTGAGGCTGGCCATCTGTAAAACAGGACTATGGCTGCCTACTTCTAGACTTGTTAGAAGAAAAGGAGAAAACCTCAAAGAACAGCTCATATACAACGGGACTTTGAGATGTATTACTCCTGGCCTACCCTGCACCAGAGAAGGCAATGGCACCCCACTCCAGTACTCTTGCCTGGAAAATCCCATGGACAGAGAAGCCTGGTAGGCTGCAGTCCATGGGGTCGCTAGGAGTCAGACACGACTGAGCGACTTCCCTTTCACTTTTCACTTTCATGCATTGGAGAAGGAAATGGCAACCCACTCCAGTGTTCTTGCCTGGAGAATCCCAGGGACAGGGGAGCCTGGTGGGCTGCCGTCTCTGGGGTTGCACAGAGTCCAACACGACTGAAACGACTTAGCAGCAGCAGCAGCAGCAGCACCCTGCACCTTGTGCATGCATGCTAAGTTGCTTCAGTTGTGTCTGACTCTGTGTGACCCCATGGACTGCAGACCATCAGGCTCCTTTGTCCATGGGATTCTCTAGGCAAGAATACTGGGTGGGTTGCCATTTCCTTCTCCAGGGGATTTTCCCCAACCATGGATCAAACCCGAGTTTCCTATGTCTACCTGCAGTGGGAGGTGGGTTCTATACCACTAGTGCCACCTGGGAAGCTTGTCTCCTATGTGCTATTATGTAGAAAATTTGAAAAACTATCTGGAAATGAGGAATCAAGAAGTAAACTTTGGTTCCATCTCATCACTTCCTATTTGCTCACACGTTTTGGTGTCTGTTTTCAAATTCTCGTTTAACCAGAAGTAACTTCTTATTGAAGCCCCAAGGATGGATTAGTACAGGAGAGCAAAGAATAGGCACAGGTCAGCTAGACAGAAGTTATTGAGCAAATCTCCAGTTCCAGAGTCATCAGCTAACCACAGGACCTGGGCTGAGTCCCTTACCTGTGTTGGCCTCAGTCCTAACACATAAGTACACTCACTATAGAAACAGAGGTGATGGGCAGAGCCTTTTCAGTCAGAAGACCAGGATTTGATGCTGTGAACCATTATGTGCTGAATGATTTACCTTGATAAGTTAGTAATTTATCTGTGTGCTTGGTATCTTTTATCATTTTTGTGGGGTTTTTTCAGTTTTATGTGTATTATTCTTTTTCTTACTACTCAGCCGAAATATGAATGGTGGAGGTGGTAATCAGCAAGAAGTTAGGGATGAACCCAACTGAGAGTGGAGTACATAGGAAGTGAAGATTGCGGAGGTGAAGGATACAGGCAAGCATTGGGCTCTCCCTGGGTGCTTGGCCCTATGCCCATCCTCTAACGACCCAGGGAAGATTCTTACCCAATAGCATTCCTGCTTCTCAGCTGCAGACAGTGGTGACGTGGGGGCTACCAGGGAGGTGCCTAGCTGAAGCACTCTGCCCTGCTCAGCTCCTGCTCCACTGAAGGCCACCATAGCTGCCCTTGCATTGCCTTCTTCCTGCTCTTTGCTTCTGGATATATGAATAGGTCCCCCTGTGGAACCTTCCAGACTTGATTCTTAAAGCGCTTCCACATGCAAATGATACTCCATTTTCCCCAATCCTCAAAAGTTGTCCTGCACACTAGGGAAGGGGACTCTGAGGTAAAGAAGGAAATGTCTTTCTCTCAGAGGTATGTCATCTCCACATATTTACCTGACATATTGTGCCTTTATAACTAATGATATCATACATTTCCTACACACAGCCTGATGATACACACACACAGACACACACACACATACACGTAGATATGCTGGCAATTCGTTTTAATTCTAATTCATCTCCTCATGAAACTGAACATAATGAATTCTTTTCTTAGGTAATGAATGCATGTGCACATGTCTGTGCAGTATTATATTCATCAGTAGGGGCTTTTGAGGGAGTACCCCTTGAGCCTGTTATATCACAGGAGAGCAAAATGACCATTTCTCTAGCCCATAGTCTAAAAGGGAGGCTGCTCCATTGTCCTCCAGAGAGGGCAAGGGACAGAACCTCACCCCAAGTTCCCACTTATCTGGACAGAGGACAGAAGCTATAAGAGGAGGAGCTTATAGCTGTGAAATGGGACTCATCTCTAACCCAGAGCTGTCCTGAGGGGTGAATGAGAAAGCCTGGGGCTAAGGCAGGCACTGTGTAAAGTCATTTCTCACACTTCTCCTTAATGATATGGTAGATATGATTAGAAAGGATGCAAATGACTCTGATATGGCTGGAGTTCAAACTTCTAGACCGAATAACTTCTAGTCTCTTGGGAGACTAAGAAGTGCCTAAGAGCTGCCCAACATCATGCCTCTGAGCAGACCTTAATCCAGTCCCCTCACTGGGAAGACAGGCTTGCCTTTAACTCACCTGGTAATTTCAGTGAGAGATGGCAACAGGGCAGCAAGCTGTGGTGTTGCCTAACTGCTGCTCCTGGACTGCTCCTTATATTAATATACTGATAGGAAAATTTTGGACCTACCAGTTGGATCCAGGGATACCCTCAGGAGAACAGCTTTGGTGAAAGAATAGCAAAAGGGGAGAGACAGAGGCTTGATCTGACTGGTTTACGTGGGACACCAATAAAGTTCGTGACACCGAACTTGCTCTGACCACGGAGGCTGCAGGCGCCCTCCCAAATAGCTGAAGGTGCCCAACCTTAGGCACCTTCTCGAGTGGGTCTTAGAATCCCAGGCAGTAAGTGGTCTCAGAGAGCCCCCACGCTCCATTCAGTCATGCTGAAGGAAGAACAGAGAAGAAAAGGAGAGAAAGGGAAGCAAGAACAACAAGGGGAGACCAAGCCTGATGAGCAAGCCCCGTAGCTTTATTTTCAAAGGGAGCTTATATACCTTAAGTTGTGCATAGAGGATAATAGGTGTAAAGTCATGCAGAGTCAGCAGCCCTTGATCGTTATCGAGACCAGGCTTTCTTTTCTGCAAACGTATTGTATACAAATGCTTTAGGTGATTTACATCATCTTCTGGCCAGGAGGCCTATTAACATTTTATGACTCTTTGTTCTGATAAAGGTTAGTTAACCAGAAAATTTATTTTTTCTAAGAGTAATTATTTCAAAGTTTGGCGCCATCCTCCGAAAGTGTTAGATAAAGTTGCATTCCTATAGGGCAAAGGTGCAGTGGGCTTACAACAAGGAAAGAATTTATTACCTTAAGGGTCTAAAGTTGTTAACACCAAGGCCACTACTTATTTTTTCTATATACCAACTATATTAATTAATATACTCCCAAGGACCCAATACAGGGGATCTGGAAACTTGGCAGCAAGCATTGGCTCAACAATGAAATCCTCCACCAGATCTATTCTAATAATTTCTAACTCCCCAAGAGGCTCTATACTATTTGAATATCTTAGACTTCCCGTGCCTCTCGCGGTTGGGAGGCTGTAAACAATCATATGCGTAGCTATAGGAGTCCAGATAAACCTGTCAGGGAAGTTAGAGAGCCATCTGAGGGGTTTGGATTGAAACACTCCTCTTATGCCCAGGAGGCTAATTAACTGGAGCTTTAAGTTGATTTCCTTCAGAGAAAGGTGGTCGGGGATAGCCCCCCGTTAATGTCAGAGGAGTTGGTGAAAGTCGTAAAATAGTAAAACAGACAGATTCTGGTTTTGGGGTAGATGCTCAAGCAGATCCAGGGGGCCCCTCGAATCCTGACTCGCCTTTGCATATCAGGCCTCTCCGCATGACCTTTGTCATGGGTGGGAACTCCCGTGCTGGCTCCCGGTGTGGACCTGTCTCCCATTCAACACTGCAGGAGGTATCAGATCATGCAACATCCAGCCATGTCACACCAGAATTTCCAATATCTGCTGCCTCCATGCGGGACAAAAAACTAAAAAGTACTACCATTTTACTGAAATACAACGCTCCATTCTTTCATGCAGTAATAACTCAATATTTGTTTGGCTCACAATTTGTACTATTCCATTTGAGATATATCTTAACTCAGCAATAGAAATAAGAGGTTATGAAGGAAAATAAGTGTATGGGCAAATTTAAGGGTAAAAAATGAGATGGGATGGCTCCTTCACATTAACTTTTAATCTTGCTCAAGTTTCAGGTCCCGATTCAGCCAGAAGCCTCTCTTTGTCTTCGTATCTTCTGTGGTTTCCTTTTCTCTCTTTCATGATGAGATCTCATTTTCTGTAGATAAATATCCAAATATATATATATATATATATATATATATATATATATACATGTACAATTACGTATATATGTACATAAGCAAACTTTCAGGAAGATACAATGACGATAAAAAACAAAAGGGTTATCTTAGGGTGTTATGTTGTGGAACAATTATTTTTCTCTTTCACATATACTGTGTATTATACACTGAAATGAACCTCATGCAGATTGTATCATGATAAAAACATCTGAACACCCAATTGTCCATTAACACAGGGAGAAATTTCATTAAACTCCTAAAAATGATTCAAGCCTGCTCAAAACAACTAGTAGCTTCCTATGTAGTAAAAATGAAATGTTCAGGGTAAAAGTAACTGAAATAAACAAGGAAAACAATTTACCTTCAAGTTCCCATTAATTACTCCTACACTCATCCCAGCTCCCTCCTATGTCCACGCAAACCCAGCACTCACTTCTGAGACCATTGAAGGTGATTCCAAACAGGATGGAGAAAGCCCGCACTGTTACCTGCTACTCGGGGGAGAGGATGACCATGAAGGTGGCTGACACAGGGATGGAGAATGCAGACGCTGAGCTTCACTGGGGCTGGCTTCCCTTACAAACAGCTCATCATTCACTATACAAAAACTGGAGGAAAAATGCATGTGTGGACAATTTATGAATGGACCAACTGCACCCCAACCCTGACTTCTCCCACTAACACTCAGCACCTAGATCCTTTCCATAACCTCCTGTGTCTGTCCCCAGGCTCCTTGACTGGTTCCTCTGCCTCTCGCACAGAGCTCACCTTCAGAGAGATTGTCTACCAGCTTCACTCAATGGATGGTCTGTTCCCCAACCCAGGGACAACTTCACATTTACCCTGAACAGTAACTGTACAGGAGTGTACAGTCTGATCCCCATTTTCAGAAGACAGAGTCACAGACAGATGATGAGACTTGACCAAGATCACACAGAGAGTGAGCACTGGCTCAAGGAGAGAACCCATGTGCTGATTCCAGAGCCCATGCTCTTCCTAACCACTAGGCTAGACTGGTCCTTGGATCTCCCTGCTGGCTTTCCACAATACTGAGTCAGCCTAAGATCTGCATCCACATGCCCAGGGCCCTGAGCCCAGGCTGGATGGGCCATCCCACCCACAACATGGCTCTCACCTGGAAGAGCTGGTGGGAGTAGTGGTGAAGGTCCGGGTGAAGGCACAGACACAGCCCTGAGAAATGCCTTCCACTTCAACAACAAACAACAAACAATAAGCAAGAGTACCCCCTAAGAACCCCACGTGTTTACAGGCTCCCACGTCATTCCCCAGTCAGGGTCTGACTTGACCCTCATGCTGAGGGGATAGCTGTTCACATGGGGAGTTGCATGTCAGGAATGGGGAGGGCAACTGTAGGAGATGTCTGCTCCCAGTGACATGTCCCCATGACAACCACTTCACAAGTTCATGGGATGCATTTTTCTCAGGTGCTGAAGAGATGGATATTATGAGGAAACTGTGAGGTTACGTAGTAGCCCAGGTTCTCAGTGTAAGGATCTGGTATGGGAGCCACCAAACTCCACAGCCTGTGTCCCTAGTGCCCAGGGTGGGCAGGGCAGACATGGATGCAGTTCACACCTGGGTTGTCTGTGGGAAGACTGAGGGCTGGGGAGGGAATCTGGAAGGAAGAGTTCTGGTGGGAGGGAGCCTGACCAAGTGAGAGAGCAGGGCGGCATATCGGGGGAGCGGGCTACACACACTCACCTTCCTTGAACACCCCACTGACAGAGAAGCAGAACATCGTTTCCTGATAAGGAAGAGACCAGGTACTCAGTCACCCCTCATCCTCTTTCCCACCTGCGCCTTTCTGCCCCTCACCACCAAGCGAGAAGCAGGTGCTCACCGTGTGGAAACACATGTCCACCTCAAAGGAGCTGAAGTCATGCTGAGTTTTGGGTAATGCACAGAGGGCACGCACAATGTCATGTTTTGTGTGTTTCATCATCTGGACACGCGGGTCTGTGGGGGAGGGGAAGAAAGCAAAGGTCATGTCTGCCATGCCATGGACCCTATGACTGGCCCCCTTACCACCCTTTCCAGCCCAATCTTCCCACCACACACTCACTGGGGTCCTTGAGTGTCTTCATATTCCTGTTGTCCAAGAAGTACGCACACATACTGCTTCTAGGAGACACAGAGGAACAGGGGCTGGTGGTCTGGCCAGCATAGGTGTCAGCAGGAGCTGCCCTGCAACTGCTGGGGAACCACATGTCCTGGGGGAGGAGTCTACACTGTGATACTCACAAGCCTGAGTCCTTGGAGTGGAATGGAATGGTCAGGAAGAAGCAGGCCTCCTCATGATAAAAGCCCAGCAGTCCCTGGCGATCTCCATAGTCATGGATCAAGTAATAGCTGAGGGAAGAAGTGAGGCGAGTCTCTCTCTGTGGTCTGAAGCTCAAAGAAGTCTTGAAAACTCCCATGTTCAGACCTGAGCTTGGGTGGCCTCCCCTGTCCCGGCCCTCCCTTGTTCAGATTCCCAGCGGTACTTACTGCTGCAGGAATTGCAGGATTTGACTGTTCACCTGATCAGATCCAAAGAAACTTCCCTGGAATTAAAACAGTCCTCAGGACAAGGGCTGACACACCCTCTTGTACCACCTGGAACCCTCCTGGATCCTCTGTGCTCACCTTGTACATTGGTAAGCACTTGGGGGCTTCCACAGCACATTTAGAACCTGAGAGTGTCTCCTGGCCATCCTAGGGGAGGGAAGAGGAAGTCAGCAGTGCAGTCCAGGATGTGGTGCTGGATAGTCAGGGAAAAGGATGGGCCCAGGATGGGCTGGGGGTAGGGAAGAAAGTGTCCCTGGAAATGCCGGAGGCAGGACTACATGTTCTGTCATCACCATGGGTCCCCAAAGCCTGTGGAGAACATGGCTGAAGATCCAGAGCCTTTTCAGGTGCCCACAGAGAATGGTACATCCCCCTCCCCCAGGACATTTAAGGGTCAGGCTAAAAAACGGAACTTGGACAGGTTCTAACGGGTTTCCGAGTAGTTTGAGGGCACTGTCAGCACTAGTCAGAGGCGTCTGATCAAGGAATGCACTTACCAAGCTTAGTAACCTGGGGAACAACTCCAGGAGGGTGCTGCCAAAATCAAGACAAAAGAAAAATGTCAGTGAAACTATGGACGTGACCCTCCTCATGGGAGCAAGTCACTTACAGTAATCACAGCACCCTCACACCTCAGTATCCTATCATTCAAGGGCCCTGGTCACCACTCTATGGATGGACCAAGAGGGAGACTGTCCCCTCCACCCCTTCCTTGAACCTCCTCCTCCATTTCCTTTCCTCTGCGTAGCTCCCAGCCAGACTGTTCTGACTCCCTTCTGCAGTGCCACAGGGACCGGCACTTCAAATCCAGTCTGCAGGCCTTACTCCCCTCCATCCCTTCCTTCCTTCCTCCAGGGCCCAGTGAAGGCTGTACAGAAAAGAAGATATGGGAGGATGGGAGCCCGGGGCTTTGCTACCTCACATGGGAGTCCAGCATGCTGTCAAGTCAGGACACACCTCAGGGATGACCAGGTGCTATGGCAGGGAGGTGATTGAGGTGGGACTCAGGAGGTAGGGAGGGGAATAAAGACAGAAAGGGAGTGGAGGGAGGAGGGGAGAGATGAGAGAGACATAGGGGTGTAGAGACAAGGCAGAGGAAGACCTCATGTTGGTTGACTTATCACGGAAGGTGGTGCACACAGCACTTCTGTCTGCACACATCCCTTCTGGTTCCAGCTGATGACCCTTGTCCATCTCCCCTGCAATCTTCACCTAGAATTATAGGGAACACCCACATGGACCAAATGGCTCTGCACCCACACCCTTCCTTTCCCTACAAATCCACTTTCCTTTGTCTGTCATCACCCATAAGGCCTCCCACATTCCTTTCAAAGGAGGATCTGGGTGCCCCACCTCACCTCAGTGTTGGAGAGATTCAAGTTCTCCATGGTGGAAGAAATCTCCATAATGGTGGACAGGCCATGCACCAAGTACGGTTTCTTGTTGCTCAAGTACAAAGATGAAAGCTATGAGGAAAGAGAGTGAGGACCCCAAAGAGAATACCTGAGACATCTGCCTCTTCTACGCAATGTCCCCCTCCCTCACCATTGGACCCAACATTGGGCCTAGGTCCTCACCATGGGCCTGATCCCTGGATAGACGTGCAGGGAAGCAGCCATGCTATTTCTACGGTTCCATGTCATTCCAATACCACGTGTTATCAAGTATCCAGGAAACTAGAAGGAGGGAAACACAGGCTGAGAGGATCCCAGCTGGAACACCTCCAGCACCAAGCCCTCCCCATGATACCATCTCTGAGTGCTCTACTCAGACAGACCCTCTACCCTCACCTGCCCTGCAGTCACTACTGTAGCCATACCAGGGCCAAAGCGGAGTCTCTGGATGTCAAGAGCTTGCTGGCAGGCATCGTATGGTTTGTTCATGGTGAGCTGCAGAGTTAGGGATGGGGTCCAGGGAGCCTGAGTCTGAGGGTGAGTTGGGGGAAGAGGTGGGTCTGGCTATGAGGGCACAGCTTGTGTTGAGTCTGCATTACCTTTATCTGCTCCAACTTTTCAGATGTCAGTGTCTTCTGCACAGACTGGGGTGCATCACACGGCTCAACAAAGATAGATATCTGTAGAGAACACAAGAAGGGCTGGGTAAGCTCCAGGAAATCTGTGCATGGGATCAAGCAAGACCATGCCGCTCTCCTGCCCTCTTGCCCTTAGTCAGCCCTTGACACACACCTTTTCATTATCCTCATTGAAAATCTTGCCGCTGACATTCTTCAATGCACAGGCAACGTTGGCATTCTCTACAAAGAACTGGGCCTGCATTTTCTCATAGTGAAACTGTAGGGAGAGTGACAGGAGAAGCAGAACATGAGACCGGTGCCATTTCTCTGGGCCCGCAATCTACCCCAGTTTGTCGCATCATCTCCATGTCCTGTCTTACTTCAACTGCAGTAAAGGGGACACTGCACTTCTTCTGAATCAAATTCATCAGCCACTTCTCATCATATTTTATATCGAAGGGAATCTAGGAATCAGAGAACAAATGGGAAAGAGAATGGATACAATGGAATCCAAGATTAAGGTAAGACCCAACTGTGTCTTGCTTTAGGGCCATTTTTCAGGTTTTAAATAATTTCTTAAGATAAAACAATATCTGTTATCACTAACTTTGGTATGAGAAGCATTTTCTATATACACTTTCTTTGCATTCAGATACTCTTCCTGAAAAAAAAAATTGACTTAATATGTTTCACATGTACTTCCTTTTACAAAGTTCCAGGAGATCCACATGAGGTACACCTGGCCTGTCACTCTTGTCACGGACAGACAGAGTGACAGTCAGAGACTGTCTGACTCAACCTCCTCCCACACCCAGCTCAAGCCAAACTGTGTCATGTGGTATGTAATGCTCCATCTCCATGGCAATAGGCTTCCTCCTTTGCTTTCAGTCAACCTCTCCCATGCTCCTCCTTGCAGTCAGTCTGTTTCCTTCATACCGCTTCTCTGCACCTGCCCTTAGATGATCTAAGAAGATACCTCCTAGTAATATCAAGACAGATTACCAACACCACTGCCCCAGAAAAGTTCCCAGCACCTCTACACAAATCCAACACGACTCTGTCATCTTCTACATATTAGGTTCATTTAGCCAGGATACTCACAATAATCTTGAACCAGCTCCCCAAGGTCTCATCCTGTCTATTTGTTTTCATTGTTCTCTCCGGAGGCTTTTGGTCTGACTCCATGTTAACGTGCATTTGGTCTTTTCTCTGAAAACTGCTTCTCCAGTGATGGGATGGAATGGCATAGGGAGCACTGTGTGGAAGTGGAAAGAAAAAAGTGGTCCATATAGGCTTAGAAAGTCTTCTCTACATTCTCCCAAATGATACCAGAGTTGTAATAAAGACTGCTCAAACATCAACCTGATCCAATCACTTTTTACTCTGGCAAGTTGGAGAGAAGAATGACATTTAACTGCAAGGTTTTGTTGTTCAGTGGTTAGTACATGTCAACCATGGTGACTGGTCACTTACTATCTTCCTTGGATGACCATATGAGCATCACTTTCTTTTGAATCTCTGTCTTCCTGCTGCTGGGAAGTGACCGGTTCAGACCAACAGGCGTATTGCCTTCGGTAAATACCCGAGCTTTGTGCTCTTCTTTGTAAAGACTTCACTTTATCAGTGTGCTCTAAAATTGACAACAACATATCAGTGGTCCCAGTATCAGAAGTAGTCCTGAGTAAATATGACTAATGAAGAAACATCATTCTTTATAATCTAAACATACATGCATCATAGAGCTAAGAAATGGCTGAGAGACCTCACCATGACTCCACTTTTCATGAAATGAGAGGTCGAGAGCAGTCACAGACAAGAAACCAGGGAAAGGGTCTGGATGTAGAGTGCAGTCTGTGATGTTAGGCTGTGTTCTACTTGGTTCAGGTTAGGTGACCTGGGACAAGTGGCTTTTTATCCCCAAGTCTCACTTCTCTGCTCTGCTCTATGAGTACAATAAACCCTACCCTGAAATCTACCCTGATGTGACAGTTCAAGGGTCAAAGGTGATCTGCCTCCCTGAAGGAAGAATTAAAGAAATGAAAGGTAAGTCTTATGAAAAGATCCAAAATGGAACCTGGAGAGATATAATATGGAGAATACCCTCCCCCAAAAAAGAGAATTAAAGGTGATACAATGAGTATACCTAATACATGGTTAATGTGAGCCCCCATAGAGAAGGAAAGTGAACAGGGGAGAAGTGGTATTTGAAGAGAACTTGGCTGAAAAGTTTCCAAATGTACCAAGATATCAACTTAGGATAACAATATTAATAGGAGGACTTCCTTTGTGGTTCAGTGATTAAGAATCCACCTGCCAATGCAGGGGACACCAGGGTCCCTGGTCTGCGAAGATTCCACATGCCTCAGGACAACTTAGGCCCTGTGCCACAGAAACGGAACCTGTGTTTTAGAGCCTATGAGCCAAAACTACTGAAGCACATGTGCCCTAGAACCCGTGCTCTGCAACAAGAGTGCAACAAGAGAAGCCGTGGTAATGAGAATCCTGTGCATTGCAACTAGATAGTAGTCCCTGCTCATTGCAACTAGAGATATCCCTCACCCAGCAACAAGTCCCAGCACAGCTAAAAATAAATAAATCAACTTTTAAAAGACCTATATTTATAGGACAAAAAATATGCTTTACGGAAAAACATCCTTAAAAGAAAAGACATGCATTTCCACATCATGTAACAAAAACTCAGAAAATTTGTGACCTAAAGATCCAAACTAAAGAAATATTATAGGCTCTTCTTTGGGCAGAAGAAACATCACCCTAGGTGGAGCCACACAGATACAGGAAAGACGAATGACATTTGTGAATATGGAGGAAAATTTAAATGAGTATTGACTATATAACACAATGATAATAATTTCCTTCAGGGATTTATATATAGAGAGTATGAAAATGCGTGACAATAAATGTGGAAGCAGTTTATGGAATCAAAGTGTCTCAAAGCCCCATAACTGAGCAGTTTTAGGAACTAATTAACTAATATTAGACTGTGAAAAGGCAAAAATGTACATTGTAATCTGAAGGGTGAACACTACGAGAATAGCAAAAGAATGTTTACCTCGATAACCATGCAAAGTAATGATTTGATAGTCAAAAAATATTCACCATTTCAAAGGAAAAGAAAGGAAAAGGAACTTAGAAGAGGCAACAATAAATACACAATACTATGATATACACAAACCAAATTATATCTATTTTTATTTTAGAAGATTCAGACGAAATACTCCAAATAGAAAGACAGATTGTATCAGACTGGACAAGAAACCTTTCCTCAAATACTCCTGAAAAGAGACATATGCAAAATTTAATCATCAGGAAAATTAGAAAATAAAAAAATTGCAAAATGTACACCTTTTCACATTAACCTCAGAAAACTGCTATAACCATATCAGTAAAGGAAAAGGTGCACTTTAAAAGGGAAATTCCTTTATGATAACAGGTTCAGTGCAATAAGAAGATAGTAATATACATTCTAAATTTGTATGCCTCTTAAAGCCAGCATACAAAGCAAAAACTGACAGAAATAATGGACAGATCCACAGCCACAGTGGGAAATTTTAACACATCCCACTGAGTGACACATAAAATGACAGACCAAAATCTCAGCTAGAGGGAGAGGATTTTAAAATCTGACTTAAACAAATTAATTTAATTGACGTAGAACAATGCACATGACTACTCATCAAACATTCCAGAATATATCACATGCCCGGCAATAAAGCCTCAAGAAGCTTCGAAGGGCTAATACAATTTACCCTAACTGTTAACGTAATAGCCAGTAGTAACGGTCGGGTTTCTGACCCTCCACCACCTCTAGTATAAATCCAAAGAATATTAGTTTATATAATCCTACCCTCCACCTAGGTGACCCTCGCCACTCTCCAAACCCTAGACCTGAGAAGATAACATGACTCATGCCTTTTCCTTAGCCAGAGAAAAATTCAAGTCAGCAACGGCCATTTTCGTCGGAGGGGAGGTTTACCACATGGAATCGAGATGGGTGTGTCAGAGCTCGCTTGGCCCATCTCCTCAAGAGACCGGAAAATAGTCAGTCTGGGCTCTCTCCCCGCTTTCCCTGAAGAACAGGCAACTGGTTGGGGGTCCTGTGCTTTGGGGTGTGGGAGGGAACCCAGAACCCTTCCTGCTTTGGGGGGCTCGGAAGAGAAGGTCTCACACAGACCACTCACCCATAGGGTGGCCTGAAGGCAGAGATCTGTCACCACCGTCCTCACAGACTGCCCTGGAAGAGAATCTGTGGGTCTGGAGCTGGAAGCTTGTAGAATATCAAGGAAAACTGCTGCGGTAGGAAGAGTGCAAGCCCCAAACACCTTCGTCACAGCCACACAAACAAGATGGCGTCTTAACAGCCACACAAACAAGATGGCGTCCTAACAGGAAGTCCTTTCCCCAAGGTCATAGAGGAGGAGAGTCTTGGGGGCCAGAGGAGACTTAACTTCCTGTACTTACTGCCCTCTGAGTTTGCTACCAGCATAACATCCAAGGAACTCTTTCCAACAGTACCACCCCTGCAGAGGAGGCCAGCTAGAATCAGGAGGCTTAGGGATCTTGGTGATGGCACCCCACTCCAGTACTCTTGCCTGGAAAATCCCATGGACGGAGGAGCCTGGTAAGCTGCAGTCCATGGGGTCGCTAAGAGTCGGACATGACTGAGCGACTTCACTTTCACTTTTCACTTTCCTGCATTGGAGAAGGAAATGGCAACCCACTCCAGTGTCTTGCCTGGAGAATCCCAGGGATGGGGGAGCCTGATGGGCTGCCGTCTCTGGGGTCACACAGAATTGGACACGTCTGAAGCGACTTAGCAGCAGCAGCAGCAGCAGGGATCTTGATACTTGTAGCTACAAATACAGAGAACCCTCTGTCCCAGTTGCTGCATCAGCTACATTACACTGTGTTCCTTCATTCTGCAGACCCAGAGAACTGGAGGGACAGCAACAGGAAATGCGCGGTCCTTGCTACATTACATCTGTTCTTTCATGTATTCCTCACAAGGGGACGTTGATACCAGAATCATCAACTTTCCAAGGTTGCTGAGGCTTATTGAGGTGCTGCACTTGTTTAGGGTCATCCAGATGCTACTGGGAGAAACAGGCCGGAATTGAGCTCCATGGACTGGAAGATGCCTTCTTGAAGCATAGCTTTACTAAATACTTGGTGCAATAAAGGGGTTTTTCTGAAGTTTATGCAAGTGTAGTGAAGTGAAGTCTCTCAGTCGTGTCCGACTCCTCCGTCCATGGGATTTTCCAGGCAAGAGTGGTGGAGTGGCTTGCCATTTCCTTCTCCAGGGGATCTTCCTGACCCAGGAAACGAACTCGGGTCTCCTGCATTGCCAGGCAGATGCTTTACCGTCTGATCCACCACCTGACTATTCTAAAAATAATCAGGTGGCTAGAATTAACTCTAATCCATTCCAAAGAGATCATACCAAAACAACAAAAAACCTTGAAAATAAAAAGGAAATACCAAACAGAGCTTGGTGGGTCACTGCAATGACAGTAGAAAAAAAAAAAAATTAGTCTTTCCTTTAAAAAAAAAAATAGCCAATGTAGGCAGATATCCCCTAGTGCAGGGGTCCCCAGCTCCTGTTGGGATCTGGGTTGCACAGCAGAGGGTGAGCCTAGGGGGAGTGAGCAAGGGAAGCTTCATCTGCTGCTCCCCACAGCTCTCCATTGCTCACTTTACTCTCTGAAACACTGCCTCCGTTAGAGCCAGAACTGTAGATATGAAAGTCTCAAATCAGAGGGTTTCTAAAGACGAAAGGAAGGAAAAGCCTGGGCTCTAGTTCATGAGCTAGAATTTTCTGGAATGTTTAATATCTTCCTCTCCAGTTCTCTGTGCCCTGAAAGAAGTACAATGCCTGAGAGAGATGAAGAAAATCTACACCTGAGTGTGTGAACATCTGAGGTGAGGGAAATGTAAGACGCAAATGCATACGAATACACGGATACATTGTCAAGTCAAAAGTTGAAGAAGTTGACTTTTTATTAAACAACCACATGTGAACATTTTTATAACATGTAAATATATTGGACCTTTTTGTCAATTAGTTGTTGTTTTCAAGTGTTCCTCTTAACAAATTAGCCTAATCAGAAATTCTCAAACATTGAAAATGTATATCTGGAAAATAAAATTATTCTCAACCTTCCATCTACACGATCACATTATCGTGACCCACACGTACCCAAGGTATCCAATGTAAACAATTAGTGCACATTTTCCAGATGTGTTTCTCTTATGGTAATGCATATACCTATCTTAAAGGATTTGGGTAGGTATGTAGTTCTAGATATAATATTGTTTATAATTTTCCATTACAGGGACTTCTCTGATGGTCCAGAGGTTAAGATTTTGCACTCCCAATCCAGGGGCACTGGCTTGATCCCAGGTTGGGGAACTAAGATCACACATGCCACAAGGTGCAAAAATAAATAAATAAAATAAAATTTTAAGTTACCTATGCAAATGTATGCAAATTAATTTTTAATTTCATATGACATCTTCAGATTTTCATTTCTTCAGTTCATGGTTTGGCATATTTCCAGATGTTTACTGAAAAGCATTTCATTTTTTAGATGAATTATTTGTGGGTTTTTTTTTTGTCTTTTCTCTATTGATTATCAGAAATCCTGTTTGCTCTTGCACATGAACACAAAAGCTGTAATACTGTTTGAAATGTTGTCTCCAAACTTTTCAATCTTTTACATTTTTTTCTTTTGACAGTAAAAAAATTCCTTTAATTTTCGTGGGTTATTTTTAAATATAAAAATAAAGGGCTTCCCAGATGGCGCAAGTGGTAAAGAACCTGCCTGTTAATGCAGGAGACACAAGAGACACGGGTTCGACCCCTGGGTCAGGAAGCTCCCTTGGAGGAGGGCATGGCAACCCACTCCACTGTTCTTGCATGGAGAAACCCATGGACAGAGAAGATGGGCAGGCTGTAGTCCATAGGGTTGCAAAGAATCAGAGGCAACTGAAGCAATTTATCGTGCATGACTGAAAAAGTGAGTAATGCATAGGGTTGCATTGAGTACTAGTCCACTGGGAATTCTAGATCCAAAGACTTGAGGGCCTCATGACAAAATGGAAAAGAGCTTTAGCCCAAAATCTACATTGATTAATAATGGGGAAAATATTTGAATCTGTGTTTGCGTATACAAGATACCATGTAAAGTGCATCTGGCCTAATATAACTCCATAAATGACCATTTCCTTCCCTCCATGGAGTCTAATTTCCTCTGCTTCAACCTGAGCCTCACACAAATCCTTCAGGACACTTCAATTCCTGGGGCCCTATATCCAGGGAGTGGATTTCACCTATCTTCAAGACCAAGACATGGGGGAGAAGGTTGTTTGAGGACCCTATCAACATGGCATTGACACCAGGACAACCAAAACTAGATCTGAGAGGCAAGAAAAGCTTGGAACTCTGTTACAAAATTAATTAGAGCAATTGAAGTGAAGTGATAAAAAGCCCATGTCTCTCCCAAACAAAAATGTCACATACAAAATAAATCAAATTATTGGCAAAATATTAGGAACATATTTTAGAGCACATGTTTTATACTATATAATACAAATAAATCTGATCAGTAAAGAGGGTCATTTAAAGTCTCTTAAAAACTTGAATGAGAACTATGATTCACAAACATATAAAGATCAAACAAATACAAAAGCAGTTATATTGGAAGTATATATGAATGTACATACATTTACATATGTATATTTACATAAACATACATATATCAACATAGATATATAGATACAGAACTTAGTATATATACATACTGTGAACAACATGTGGAAGAACGGATATGCTCATGTAAATTTACTTATTTAATACTGTACACAGAGAAATATATCTGGGGAACAAAGTAAATTATCAAGAATACATTTCGTGTTATGGAAAAAGATTAATAAAACACAAAAATATACTTTATCTATTGTATACACATCCCTGCATTTCATTAGTTTTGAAAAGAAAGATATTAATTTGAAGTCAGAAAAGTAATTAATGACAATTTTTATAACATTATAGTATAGAACTAGTTGTGAATTTCATTTCAAAAAACAATTTATGTGGCTTAACTGTGTTTATATATGAGTCGATAATTTTTTTCACACTACACTTTCTCTTTACTCTTTTAATCACATGTATATCAGTTTCCTGTCACAACAGGGAGGGAGAGGCTGAAGAAAAGTTCTTGCCAGTAGATTTAATGTACATGGGCTCTGACTCACCCTTACTGATTCATTTACCATAAAATCCTACCAGATATTTCCTAGTGATGGGCATCTTGCTCCTTTCCTCCTTCCAAGGCTTTTATTCCAGATATGTTCACCAGGTGGCACAGATCTCCAGTTTTTGAATTTTATCCAGTGAGAAGTGCTATTTGGGAAAAGGAATGAAAAATGTTGTAAAAGTTGCTTTGCATTGCGAGTAGTGGGAGAATATATAAAATAAATTCATGCTCAGATTGCTTTGCCTAACAATTTTCTTCTCTGTGGTGTTCCACGTAGAAATCATAGTAATAATATGACTCTTAGAGAACAACTGGTTAGTATATGCCTGAGGTGGGAGCAAGGAAGGCAGAAGGGGTTCATGTACATCTCTCTACAGCTGTCCTGTTAAGGTTCACAAAGTTTTTCCCCGAGTGATAGACTGATGGGTAAGGGATTTCCACTCTGGATTTTCCAAAGGGATGAACCAGATTACAGGGTATGTCCTTCCTGTTATATTTGGCTCATCTCCACCCTTACCCCTTTTGCTGGCTAAAGCCTCCTTAAGCTCAGATCTCAGCTTAAAGATCACCTCATGTGAGAAGTCCCAGACACACCCTACTGGTTTGATTACCACTAGGCATATAATGGGGGGCTTCCCTGGTAGCTCAGATGGTAAAGCGTCTGCCTACAAAGCGGGAGACCTGGGTTCAATCCCTGGGTTGGGAAGATCCCCTGGAGAAGGAAATGGCAACACACTCCAGTATTCATGCCTGGAAAATCCCACGGACCAAGGAGCCTGGTGGGCTACAGTCCATGGGGTCGCAAAGAGTCGGACGTGACTGAGCGACTTCACTTCACTTCACTTCAGGCATATAATGACTCCACCACATTTGTCATCTCCAGACACACTTTGCATGTGAATGGGGACCGAAGGCCGTGAGCGCACCAGTTTTCAGAGGCTGTAGCATCACATAGTGGACTTCAGATGCTGAACTTTTCAAATATCTTGTCTGAAGAGTCACCGAAAATTCACTGTTCCACTTTGAAGGGGGATGCTGGGGACACTTCAGCAAAGGAACTGCAGCATCGTTCCTCAGACAAAAATCAGACTCTGTATTTCTGAGAACCTGTGGCAGCTGGGGATTGTTTCTCCTTCTGTAAAAGAGCCCATGGTAGCAATGTATGGACAGTCTGTCAGTTTTAGTGGATTGGTTTTGCATGGTAAAAACCAAGTGAATCTTCCTGAGGTAGAATTGCAAGTCTTAAAATTTTTGAATAATTTGTTTTGTGGAATACTCTTAAATATATTTCAAAATATTTAAGTGAGCTTTGAAAGTAATAAAAAAAAAAACTAAAGAAGGAAGAAAAATGTTCCATTAACCTCTGATGAGATATCACCATTTTTATATTCTCACTAATTATGTACATAAAATGACACTGGCTTATCTTTAATCTACATATAACATTTAATCCTTTTGACATAACTACAAACTCCACATTGTGATTCATTCCTTATAGGTGACAAAACTGAGCCTCAGCCAGACCTGACTGAGACTCAACGCTCTGGGTGACCTTTACTGTCTTGTAGTTTCAATAAATCCTGACAAGGATGGTATGAAGGAGAGAGTGGTCACTCCCTGGATGGGGAACCTGAGGTTCGGGACCTACTTTAATGGCCTACACTGCCGCACGGCATGCTCCTACTCATTGGCTGGTTCCAGACTGGGACCCACGTCTTCTGAACCTAAACTTTATTCTTTCTACCAATTCACTCAACCTTGCCTCAATTATAGATACAAGTATATGCTGGAAATATTGTGAATTGGTTGCACACCATTGCAAGAAAGCCCATATGGCAACAAAGTGAATAACATAAATTTTTTGGTTCTCCATGTCTTATAAAAATTATGTCTATACTGTACTGTAGGCTATTCAGTGTACAATAGCGTTGTCTAAAAAACTAAGTGCATATCTTAATTAAAAATACTTGATTGCTGAAACTTGCTAACAAATATCTGAAAGTTTAGAGAGCCATAATCGTTTGGCTGGTGGAGGGTCAGGCATGTGTTTTGATGGCTGCTGACTGATTAGGGTGGTGGCTGTTGAAGGTTGGGGTGGCCATGGTAACTTCTTTAAATGAAACAACACTAACGTTTGCTGTATCAATTGACTCTTCTTTTTCAGAAACAACTAGCATGCAGTGTTGTTTGTTAGCCTTTTACCCACTGAAGAATTTCTTTCAAAACTGGAGTCTATCCTCTCAAAACGTGCCACTGTTTTATCTAATATTCTAAATCATGGAATATTCTAAATCCTTCATTGTCATTTCAAAAATCTTCATAGCATCTCCACCAAGGGTAGATTCCTTTCAAGAAACCACTTTCTTCACTCCCATAAGAAACAGCTCCTCGGGGTTAAAATTTTATCATGAGATTGCAAAAATGCATTCAGGTATTCAGGTCCTTTTCTATTTCTAGTTCTCTTGCTATTTCCTGAAACCATAAAACTCCCAGGTTTTATGAATAGAAGAAAAAGCTCCTTGGCATTGGTCGTGGCAGTGATTTTTCGATATATTACAAATGCACAAGTAACAAAAGCAAAAACCAAAAAGTGGGACCACAAAACAAAACATCTTGCACAACAAAAGAAACAGTCAACAAAATAAACAGGTAACCTGTGGAATTGGAGAGAATCTTTGTACACTGTGTATATAACATGCAATTAATTTTCAAAATATGTAAGGAAATCACACAACTCAATATAGAAAAGTCTGAGTAAAATTTGGCAAATGACCTAAAGAGATATTTTCCCAGAGATTATATATAAATGGTCAACATGTATATGAAAAAGTGCTCAATATCATTACAATTGCATAAAGAAGAATAAAATACCTAGAAACAGATTTAACAAACGAGGTGAAACACCTCTATAGTGCAAACAGTAAGACACTGGTGAAAGAAAATGAAAGAGGCACAAATAAATGGAAAGATAGTGCATCTTATGGATTGAAAATCTTAATGTTGCTAAAATGACCATAACACCAAAGCAATCTACAGATTCAAATCAACCTCTATCAAAATGACAATGACATTTTTCATAGAACCAAATCCAATAATTCTAAAATCGGTAGGGAACAAAAGATCCTGAATAGACAACAATCCTGAACAATCTTGATGTTCACTGGAGTCATCAGAGATTCCTGAAAGAGGAACTAGGCCTGGGACAGTGGGCAAGACTAAAGGAGGGGTGGATGGAAGGGAAGAGATGGGGAGTCCACTCTGACTGGAGTGAAGAGTGGGGGCTCCCAGGTGAGCACATAAGGCTGAGAGGTAACTGATGGGACACTCCTGGGCACTGAGGCTATCTGGGTGTAGGACTGATTGGGGAAGGACCATATTTGCTTCCATGGACACTACACAGCCCCTTCATACACTGAAAAGTCACAACGATGGTAAGGAGTAAAGTGCCCCACATGTCTGTCACTGGTCCACGGAGCAGAGAGGGACCAGGTCCACTGAGAGTAGGGAAACTGTGCTGATACTCAGTTCCCTGAACCTCCTTGAAAGTAGGAAGCAGACCTAAAGGGGAAGAATTCATGAGTAAGAGATGCCCCATGCCATCTGGAAAATATACACCCTCTTTAATTTCTCTCTGACCCCAGACCCCAGGGACTCCATCTGCCAGTGAGGTCCTACCTGCCTCCTGGAGTCACATTCCTGGCCAGAACATTCTGTCCACCTGCTAGCTCTCTGGTTTGTTCCATCTCTGCATCGTCGCTGACATCACTCAGGCTTTTCTCCCCCTTTGTTGTCTCAAGTCCTTTCATCAGCTCAGTGAGGTGTATCACAACACAGCACTGCCGTGACAGTTCAGTTCAGTTCAGCTGCTCAGTCGTGTTCGACTCTTTGTGACCCCGTGAACCACAGCACGGCAGGCCTCCCTGTCCACCACCAACTCCTGGAGTCTACCCAAACTCATGTCCATTGAGTCGGTGATGCCATCCAACCATCTCATCCTCTGTCGTCCCCTTGTCCTCCTGCCCTCAAGCTTTCCCAGCATCAGGGTCTTTTCAAATGAGTCAGCTCTTCACATCAGGTGGCCAAAGTATTGGAGTTTCAGCTTCAACATCAGTCCCTCCAATGGACACCCAGGACTGATCTCCTTTACAATGGACTGGTTGGAAATCCTTGCAGTCCAAGGGACTCTCAAGAGTCTTCTCCAACACCAAGGTAACTCCAAATTTAATATTCACCTTCACTATCATTTACATATTTTTTTTTGCATTTTCCATTTCTGCAGAGCAAAAATCTGATAGCCACAATCTGGTCGAAGAAGACAGTGACTGAAAGGAGTGTGTTTTCCTGTATCCAGACTAACACAAAGACTTTTGGTCACTTTATGGAGGCCTCAATTTTGAAGGTGACCCAATTTTGTATTACTAGTGTTGGGCATGTGTATATTTTCCTTTCCTGGGATTATTTTAGGTGCCCCAAAGTAGGTGTCTGCTGTACAAAAACGATCTTAATGACTGGATAACTGTGATAATGTCGTCCCTCACCTACAGCCAGACATCTTGAAATGTGAAGTCAAGTGGACCTTAGGAAGCATTACTAGAGACAAAGCAAGTGGGGGTGATGGACTTTCAGCTGAGCTGTTTCATATCCTAAACGATGATGCTGTTAAAGTCCTGCCCTCAATATGCCATCAAATTTGGAAAATTCAACAACAGCCACAGGACTGGAAAGGGTCAGTTTTCATTCCAATCCCAAAGAAAGCCAATGCCAAAGAATATTCAAACTACGGTACAATTGCACTCATTTCACATGCCAGCAAGGTAATGCTCAAAATCCTTCAAGCTAGGCGTCAACAGTGTGAGGACCAAGAATGTCCAGATGCACAAGCTGGATTGGCAAAGGAACCAGAGATCAAATTGCCAACATCTGTTGGATCATAGAAAGAAGATGGGAATTTGAGAAAAGCATCTACTTCTGCTTCATAAGTAACGCTAAAGCCTTTGACTGTATGGATCACAACAAACTGTGGAAAATTCATAAAGAGACAGGAATACCAGAGTACCTTATTTGCCTCTGGGGAAACCTGTATGCAGGTCAAGAAGAAACAGTTAGAACCAGACATGGAACAAAGGAGTGGTTCCAAAGTGCGAAAGGAGTACATCAAGTCTATCTTTTATCACCCTGTTTATTGAACTTATCTGCAGAGTACATCATGTGAAATGCTGGGCTGGATGGATCACAGACTGGAATTAGATTGCAGGGAGAAATATCAATAACCTCAGATATGCAGATGATACCATTCTAATGGCAGAAATCAAAGAAAAACTAAAGAGCCTCTTGATGAAGGTGAAAGAGGAGAGTGAAAAAAATGGCTTAAAACTCAACATTCAAAAAAATGAAGATAATGGCATCTGGTCCCATCACTTTATTGCAAATATATGGGGGAAAATGAAAACAGTGTTAGATTTTATAGTCTTGGGCTCCAAAATTGGTGCTGATGGTGACTGCAGTCATGAAGTTAAAAGACATTCACTCCTTGAAAGTAAAGCTATGACAAACCTAGACAGCATCTTAAAAAGCAGAGACATCAGTTTGCCGACAAAGGTCCGTATAATACTATGATTTTTCCAGTAGTCATGCAGTGATGTGACAGTTGGACCACGAAGAAGGCTGAACACCAAAGAATTGATGCTTTTGAATTGTGGTGCTATAGAAGACTCACGAGAGTCCCTTGGACAGCAGGAGATGGAGCCAGTCAATCCTAAAGGAAACCAACCCTGAATACTCACTGGAAGGACTGATTCTGAAGCTGAAGCTCCAGTATTTTTGCCACCTGATGTGAAGAGCCAACTCAATGGAAAAGACCCTGATGCTGGGAAAGATTGAAGCGGGAGGAGAAGGGGATGGCAGAAGATGAGATGGTTGGATAGTATCATGGACTCAGTAGACATGAGTTTGAGCAAACTCCGGGAGATAGCGGAGGGCACCGGAAGCCTGGTGTGCTGCAGTCCATAGGGTTGCAAAGAGCTGGACATGAGCAATTACTGAACAACAACAAGGAAGGTACTTCAAAGGTGCTTTCATTTACCTCTGTTGACTGTTTATGGGGACTTTGAATGATCCTGGGACTAAATTTTCCCTGAAACCTGCCCTTTGAACATTTGCCCCTCTGGATGTTCATGAAGGCTCTCAACCTTTCCTGTCTCTGTGGTGTTCACTGCTTTGCTAACTGAGTGGTTAAACCCACGAGCTTGCCTTCATTTCAAGAGAGTTTATTTGGAAAGGACAGAGTGATGCATGTTGAGAAACTACTGTCAACTCAAGACCTTAGTTAAAATGCTGGGAAGTGGAGACCCTTCCTAACTGTTGAATGTAACATTTGTTTAGAGACAGATTCCCTTCTCTTAGCCATGTGATTTCCCTGAGGCTGCTCAATTGGGATGATCATACGGCAGAGTCATAAATGATTCCTGGGTCCACAACTATTACCTATCTGTGTGAGCAGGTATACCTCATCTTTGACCCCTGGTGTCCCCTTTCCTTGGGGCACCTCCTACGTGCTTGATCCTCCTGGCAAGTGTGCTGGGCTGAATGTACCCACATGCAGCATGTGGTCATCCTGTGGTCTGGGGGCCCGAGGGGACGTGTGAACAAATTGTGGCATCGGGTGTTCAGGGGGTTACTGGGGTGTGTTAAGGTGAGGCTCAAACTGGGGGGCTGGTGACAGCTTTCCTTGGCAAAGCCTCCTGGGCTGGGGCAGCCAATCGTGGCCTGCTGAAGGCTTTGAAGACCCCCACGGCTCCCCTACTAGGCAATGAGCCCCCTAGGCCCGCTTGCTGGCTTCAATTTTGTGGTCCACCCCATCTGGAGCCAGCTGGGATATTTTAAACCTTCACACCCTCGATCTTTGGCCTCATTTAAGCTTCTAGATATTGGGGAGGGGTGCACTGAAATGGACCTTCAATGTCTGAGTGCAAAGGACAGACCCCAGAACTTCCTCTGCACCCCAAGTTTCTGCAAGGCCCCCCAGGCTGCCCTTCAAGACCCATTCCCTGCAGTTGGGCCTGGCCCACCTCTCACAGGCTGCAGGTGGCCAGGCTTGTGGAGGGAAGCTGAGAGTGGGACCAGCAGATGACTCCCGTGTTGGGAGCCTGAGGATTCCCTACGTCAGTTCAGTTCAGTCACTCAGTCGTGTCCGACTCTTTGCCACCCCGTGGACTGCAGCACGCCAGGCTTCCCTGTCTATCACCAACTCCTGGAGCCTACTCAAACTCATGTCCATTACGTTGGTGATGCCATCCAACCATCTCATCCTCTGTCATCCCCTTCTCCTCCCGCCTTCAATCTTTCCCAGCACCAGGGGATTCTCCAATGAGTCGGTTCTTCCCATCAGGTGGCCAAAAGTATTGGAGCTTCCGCCTCAGCATCAGTCCTTCCAGTGAATATTCAGGACTGATTTCCTTTAGGATGGACTAGTTGGATCTCCTTGCAGTCCAAGGGACTCTCAAGAGTGTTCTCCAAACCACAGTTCAAAAGCATCAGTTCTTCAGCACTCAGCTTTCTTTATAGTCCAGCTCTCACATCCATACATGACTACTGGATAAACCATAGCTTTGACTAGACAGACCTTTCTTGGCAAAGTAATGTCTCTGCTTTTTAATATGCTGTCTAGGTGGGTCATAGCTTTTCTTCCAAGGAGCAAGCGTCTTTTCATTTCATGGCTGCAGTCCCCATTATAAGCATGAATGTTTTTGATGGTCCAATTGTTCTATCTTTGGTCAGTGGGAGCCCCTCAGGTTATTTTTCTTTTTGATATAATTTCTGTTACGAGAGTTCAGTCCAGACCCACCTTGTACAATCCTTACCTAGACCAGAAATCAGGCATTTCTCCAGGAAGCCTGGTGCCTTTCAGTGGGAAATGTGTTTAGAAAATTCAGTGCAGGGACTACAGTTGCTGATTGCTACTAGATTGGTCAATGTTTCTTGCCCCTTTCAGCGAATAGAGCTAATAAACCTAGATCTCATAGTCAGAAAATCTACATCATTGTCATGCATCCTGGGTTGCTCTTCTGTCCCCTTATAGGTACACATTTTTATCATCGATTGTATTTACTGCCCAGTTTAGAGAATATAAGAACAGATAACATACATTTGTTTCTCCTTTCAGATGTAAAAGTTGTCATACTTTATACCAGTGCTATCCAATAGAAATTTCTGTGGAGCGAGGAAAATATTCTGTATCTGTGCTGTTCAACATGGCAGTCATTAACTAACATTTTATTCAGGAATTGAACATTTAGCTACTAAAACGTGGCAACTGTGATTGATTCTTAATGCCATGTAATTTTAATTTAACTTACTGTAAGTAGTTACTTGAGGCTAGTGGCTATCCTATGGGACAGCAGCAGCTCTACACACTTTTCTGCACCTGTTGTTTAGTATCACTGAACAATGACTCCATAGCAATAGAGAAAGAGAGTCTTATTGGGTTTTTTTACTCTTATTGGTTTTTATAGCTGCATAGTCCTTTTGGATGTAGATGGACCACAGTTTATTCAACCAGCCCCTCCCCCAACAGGGGGCTGGTTGAATATATATGTTGTATATGTCTTGTTTCTTATCTTCTGCTGTATGCATTATTCTGGCAGGAATGATTTTGTACTTAAATCTTTTTTTCTTTTTACATTGTTACTTTAGGGTAATTTCGTAGAAGAGGTTGCTGATTCCAATGGTAAGTCTCCTGGTAATTTTATAAAATCATAACAAATTCCCTGGTTAGGAGTTGTACCATGTCACATTACAACCAGCAACGTATATGTCTCCATATGACTTCACAGACTATGTAAATGATGAGAAGAGGCATCTTTTTTTTTTTTTTTTTTTCTCTTTGCATCTCTTAGTCAAGAGTTAGGTTAAATAGTTTTTAACATGTTTAAGGAACATATTTTCTGGAAATATTTCTTTGTATGTAGTACACTATCTCCTTCAGAATGTTCTAATTTGCCTTTTATTTTCATAAGCTTTCTGTACAAGGACATAAACTTCGTTGGTTAGATAAGTTGTATATTTTCCCCAATGTGTAATTTTTCATTTTACTTTGCTTTTGTGATTTTTTGCCATGCAATTTTTAATGGAATCGAGTGTTACCATGGTTTTCCCTTCCTGTTTCTGGATTTGAAGTCATCTTTGGAAAACTTTTCTCAACTACTAGCTTCTAGAGGAAACGACTGGGGGTGTACATTTGTGGACAGGAGAAAGAGAACAAAGGATCATATTAGAGTGTCAGGTATAAGAGGAACCCAGAAAACAAGTGACCATCATGGGAGAAATCTGGGAAAACCATTTCTTTGAGTCAATAGAATTGGGCATTTGGACCAGAGTTTCTGTCCTGTGTTTGTCTTGATAGCTCAGTCTCTATTCTTCTCCATCTCTTGTGGATACATGCCAGGCTCCCCCTGACTGGCAGAGAACATCTTTATAAAGCAGGAATTCCATGGCATCTCAAATGGACATGTCAGATGACTAAATGGATAGAACCACCCTCTTATCTCCTCAGGGGTAATAAATTCCAAACCAATTCCAAAGTGTACCATTTTGACAGAACAAAAGAAAGGGAAACCTGCAGCTGGATCTGGTGAGAAGAAGCAAAACTGAAACCAACACTGACCACCTCATCCTTGACTCTTTGAGCAATGCCCAGTCAGAAAAGGTAATAAATAGCCTATTAGTCCTATGCAAAAGGACAGAGGTTTGAGTTAGAAGGTGCCACATTGTCCCATGTTACAAGCTCTCCCACTCACCTACATCATTTCTTGTTTCCATGACAGTTTCCAGGACTCAGGGTCAAGCTTGGACTAATCTTGCTTAGAATGAAGTCTGAAGTCAAAGGGATGAGGGTTGTATTCCCATCCCCAAGGGATGGCCACTAACGTCCATCATGTTTCCAATTGGCATTTACCGTTATGCAGGTCTGCGGATGAAGACAGAGAGGCTGAGGTGCAGATAAGGAATTGGACTGACAGTCCCTCCACATAGTACACACACGGTATACATAATACCTCAGTGAGAAGCAGGATAGAAACTACACGCATATCCTGTTAGTCTTTTTACACACGTCTGAATTTTCAAAGAAACTTAAAGCCCATTGTACCTACTTCTGTCTTTTAGGAAACTTTTTACTTAAAAAAAAATAATGTCTTTTCCTTGAGGGAGAGAAAGAAAAATATGTAGAAAATGGAGAGTGCTGCCACCTGGTGAACAGAGTCAGAACTGCAGGTGTGAATGTCTGAACTGGTGGCTGGCAAAGGATGGGGGATGGAAAAGAGCCGTGGTATTGGTGTGGAGTTGAACGGATTCCCCTCCACAGGCCAAGATTTCTAGACTTCACACTGGCAGCAGTCCTTCTGTGTTTATGCCCATGCTGGGATCGTCAAGCCCGGGACTGGAAATCCAGCCTCCTAGTGAATTGAGTAGAAAGCTGCACGAATTAGTGTATGGATAATTGATATAAACAATTTGAGACAAAAAACACATATAAATACACACACATATAGAAAACTGTCAAATACATTGTTTTCAACGCCTTCTGAAACAATGAATATATGAATGTTGTATCTTTATCAGGGTGCAATTTTTTGTATTTTCAACATTTTATTCAGTAAATTACATATTGAAAACACCCTAGAAATGTAACGTTATAAAATTAAAACATCCTCTATCTTTGACAATGCATATTCACCAAATAATCATTACAGAGATCTGTTTAATACCTAAGTCAATGAATGTATTTCTACACCATTCTTTTGTGACTCAGCTGTTGATAAACCCGTTTTACAAAACTTTCTCTTAATATGTTGATAAGTCACCAATTAATACTTCTCTTTGTTTAACACATATGGAAAAAATAGAGACATGAGTTTCTCTTAACTTCTTGGTGCCTACTTTCCAGATTTTTCTCTGCATGTAATGCACTAACATATTTAATCACACTCATACACCCATGCTGATATATATTCTTTGCAAAAAATAGCATCATATTTTTGGTACATCATGACAATCCTGTTCACTTAATATGATTTAATTCTTACTTATTTACATAGTTTTTTTTTTCTTTTCAAGTGTTTTTGTGCGCTCTTGATATCATTGACCTACTCTATAGCTTAAGAAATCTATATGTGAATATAATATCTCCAGGTGTTTACACAGCTTTTAATGTTGTTATGCAGAGGGTATCCAATAGTTTGTAATGAGTTTTAGTGTTTTGCATGTTCTTCACATTGTTTTGAAAAGAACAACTGAATAATGATGCTTCCTGGGATGTCGAATGTCAGTTAAAGTATAAAATGGGAAATGCTGAATCATTTTTGTAACTCCCGTTTATGAATCCTGAAGTAGTAGTTAATAATGCTGTTTCCTAGGTCATGTTACTTAACTTTTACATTCTGTTCCCTGAAATGAACTGAGCAAGGTAGCAGAATAGAAGATTAATCTATAGGAATCTATTGCATTCCATCACACTAATAAAGAAATATCAGAAAGAGATTGCAAAAAAAAAAACACAAAAAAAAACAACAATCCTATTTAAAATGCCATCAAAAATACCTAAGAATAAACGTAACCAAGACATAAAAACACTAAAACCTTGATCAAATAATTGGAAGAAAATTCAAAGAATTCAAAAGATATCCCATGATCTTAGATCAGAACACTTAAACATGTCTACACCTCCCAAAGATATCAACATATTTAATGCAATCCTTATCAAAAAAAAAAACCTATTACATTTTCACAGAACTAGAACAAATATTTCAAAAATTTATATGGAACTACAAAAAGACCCAGAATTACCAAAGCAATCCTGAGTTAAGGAACAAAGCTTGAGGCATAACCCTCCCAGACTTCAGGATATACTAGGAAACTACAGTCATCAAAGCAACTTGATACTGGAACAAAAGCAGACATATGTATCAATGGCAGAGTAGAGAGTCCAGACATAATCCCACGAGTGTGTGCCTGCGTGCAAAGTCACTTCAGTCGTGTCTGACTCTTTGCAACCCCATGGACTGTAGCCCACCAGGCTCCTCTGCCCATGGATTCTCCAGGCAAGAATACTGGAGTGGGTTGCCATGCCCTCTGCCAGGGCATCTTCCTGACCCGGGGATGGAACCCACGTCTCCTGCATTGCAGGAGGATTCTTCACCTCTAGTGCCACCCGGCAAGCCCAAACCCATGCACCTATGGTCAATTAATCTTCAACAAGGGAGGCAAGAATGTACAATGGAGAAAAGACAGTCTCTCCAACAAGTGGTGCTGGGAAAACTGGACAGCTACATGTAAATCAGTGAAATTAGAACACCCCCTCGCACCATATACAAAATAAACTCAAAATGGTTTAAAGACCTAAATATAAACTCTTAGAATTCTGAGAACAGAAGCAACAAACACTCTGACAAAACAATCATAGCAATATCTTCTTAGATCAGTCTCCCACGGCAAAATAAATTAAAACAAAGATAAACAAATGGAACCTAACTAAACTTAAAAGGGTTTGCACAGCAAAGGAAGCCATCAGCAAAATGAAATGACAACTTATGGGATGAGAGAAAAATATTTGAAATGTTGTGGCTGTCAAGGATTTAATATCCAAAATGCACAACTCTAAAACAAAAGGTAAACAACAAAATGAAAAAATGGGGAGAAGATCTAAATATTTTTCCAAAGAGATGCAGATCTCCAAGAGGAACTGGAAAAGAGGCTCAACATAAGTAAATATTAGGGAAATGCAAATCAGAACCACAATGAGGTTATGCCTCACATGGGTCAGACTGGCTATCATCAGAAAGTCTACAAATAATAAGTCCTGGAGAGGGTGTGGAGAAAAGGGACCTTGATACACTGCGGGTGGGAATTAAATTGGTGCAGCCACTATGGAGATTGGTATGGAAGTACTTGAGGAAGCTACAAATATAGCTACCATAGGATCCAGCATTTCCACTTCTGGGAACATAGCCAGAAGAAGAGAAAACTGTCATTCATAGCAGCACCATTTACAGTAATCAAGACACTCAAACAACACAAGTACCCATCAACAGATGACTAGCTTAAGAAGATGTGATATGATACACACACACACACACACACACACACAGTCACCCAAACAGTGGACCATCACTCAGCCATAAAAGGATGAAATATTACCATTTGCAGCAACATAGACAGACCTAGTGAATATTATAGTTAGTTAAGTCAGTCAGAAAGAGAAAGTAACTATGATATGATATCATTTATATGTTGAATCTTAAAAATCATACAAATGAATCTATATTCAATACAGAAACAGACTCACAGACAGACAAACTGAGCTTATGATTACCAAAGGGGATAGGGAGTGGGGAGGGACAGAAATTAATTAACAGGAATTTGGGGTTAACAGATACAAGCTTTTATCACAAAAAGGATATCCAATAAGGAATTACAGTAAGGTGCAGACATTATACTGATTAATTTATAATAATATATGGATAATAAGCTGAAATACATATATATATCCAAATTGCTTTACTGTACACCTGAAAATAATGCCCTACATCAGCTGTATCTCAATTTAAAAAATTCACACACATCTGTGTCTCTTTTGCTGTCTCGCATACAGGGTTTTTGTTACCATCTTTCTAAATTCCATATATATGCGTTAGTATACTGTATTGGTGTTTTTCTTTCTGGCTTACTTCACTCTGTATAATAAGCTTAGTCTTTTGGACTCTGTGGGAGAGAGGGGGGGATGATTTGGGGGATGATTTGGGAGAATGGCATTAAACCATGTATAATATCATATAAGAAACGAATCGCCAGTCCAGGTTCAATGCAGGATACAGGAACCTTGGGGCTGGTGTACCAGGATGACCCAGAGGAATGGTATGGGGAGGGACGTGGGAGGTGGGGTTCAGGATGGGGAGCACGTGTATACCCGTGGCAGATGCATGTTGATGTATGGCAAAACCAATACAATTCTGTAAAGTAAAAAAATAAAAAAAAATCACACGCAAAAAACTCTCTTTCTCACTGTTTGTGAGTGCATATTGGCCTTGAAAAGAGTAGGGCTAAATGAGATAAAATGTAAAACAGGTTTCATATAGTAGTTGAACATGTTACTGTCCTACAATCCAGGTCCTCTTTCCAAAGAGTAACAGCTTGTGCTGCCTCCTGGGTTCAGTTCAGCACCTCAGGAATCAGGTAATCACTGTGGCCCCCACACCCATTCCTCCTGGCCCAGGGAGTAGGACTTCGTCCCCATTATCATCTTCATGTCCAGTGGGGAGCATGACACAACCTAGATTCTACATCAGGTGAATTTTCCACGATCAGTCTTTAAGCCCTGGAAATCCATCATCTAAAATGCAGCTGCTGGTTTGGCCTGTGCAGAGGGCAAAGGGTAAGCATCTGACCCTGGAAATTTTACATTCTCTGTCAGCCTGAGGCTGACCATCTGTAAAACAGGACTGCGGGCGCCTACTTATAGACTTGTTAGAAGAAAAGGAGAAAACCTCAGAGAACGGCTCATATACAACGGGACTTTGAGATGTATTACTCCTGGCCCACCTTGCATCTTGTGTGTGCATGCTAAGTCGCTTCAGCTGTGTCTATCTCTATGCGATGCTATGGACTGCAGCCCACCAGGCTCCTTTGTCCATGGGATTCTCCAGGCAAGAATACTGGGTGGGTTGCCATTTCTTTCTCCAGGGGATCTTCCTGACCCAGGGATCGAACCTGCTCTCTTATGTCTATCTGCATTGGGAAGCAGGTTCTTTACCACTAGCACCACCTCAGAACATTTCTGCCTATGTCCTCTTAAATAGGAGATTTGAAAAAGTATCTGGAAATGTAGCATCAAGTAAACGTTGGTTCCATCTCATCAATTCCTATTTCCTCACACTTTCTGGTGTCTTTTTTCAAACTCTAGTTTGACCAGAAGTAACTTCTTATTGAACCCCCAAGGAAGGATTAGTACAGGAGAGCAGAGAATAGGCACAGGTCAGCTAGACAGAAGTCATCAAGCAAATCTCCAGTTCCAGAGTCATCAGCTGACCACAGGACCTGTGCTGAGTCCCTTACCTGTGTTGGCCTCAGTCCTAACGCATAAGTACACTCACTACAGAAACAGAGGTGATGGGCAGAGCCTTTTCAGTCAGAAGACCAGGATTTGATGCTGTGAACCATTATGTGCTGAATGATTTACCTTGATAAGTTAGTCATTTATCTAATATGTGTGCTTGGTATCTTTTATCATTTTTATGGGTTTTTTTTTCAGTTTTATGTGTACTATTATTTTTCTTACTACTCAGCCAAAATATGAATGGTGGAGGTGGTAATCAGCAAGAAGTTAGGGATGAACCCAACTGAGAGTGGAGTACATAGGAAGTGAAGGGTGTGGAGGTGAGGGATGCAGGCAAGCATTGGGCTCTCCCTGGGTGCTTGGCCCTGTGCCCATCCTCTAACGACCCAGGGAAGATTCTTACCCAATAGCGTTCCTGGTTCTCAGCTGCAGACAGTGGTGACGTGGGGGCTACCAGGGAGGTGCCTAGCTGAAGCACTCTGCCCTGATCAGCTCCTCTCCACTGAAGGCCACCATAGCTGCCCTTCCATTGCCATCTCTCAGCTCTTTGCTTCTGGGTATCAGAAAAAGTGCCCCTGTGGAACCTTCCAGACTGGATTCTTAAAGGGCTTCCACATGCAAATGATACTCTCTTTTCCCCAGTCCTCAAAAGTTGCCCTGCACACTAGGGAAAGGAGACTCCGAGGTAAAGAAGGAAATGTCTTTCTCTCAGAGGTATGTCATCTCCACATATTTACCTGACATACTGTGCTTTTATAAGTAATGATATTATACATTTCCTACACACAGCCCGATGATACACACACACACACACACACACACACACACACACACACACGTAGATATGCTGGCAATTCATTTTAATTCTAATTCATCTCCTCATGAAACTGAACATAATGAATTCTTTTCTTAGGTAATGAATGCATGTGCACATGTCTGTGCAGTATTATATTCATCAATAGGGGCTTTTGAGGGAGTACCCCTTGAGCCTGTTATATCACAGGAGAGCAAAGTGACCATTTCTCTAGCCCATAGTCTAAAAGGGAGGCTGCTCCATTGTCCTCCAGAGAGGGCAAGGGACAGAACCTCACCCAAAGTTCCTGCTTATCTGGACAGGCGACAGAAGCTATAAGAGGAGCAGCTCTGTCATCTGTGAAATGGGACTCATCTCTAACACAGAGCTGTCCTGAGGAGTGAGTGAGAAAGCCTGGGGCTAAGGCAGGCGCTGTCATTTCTCATGGTTCTCCTAATGAGAAAGTAGATATCATTAGAAAGGAAGCAAAGTCTCTCTGATACGGCTGGAGTCCAAAGTTCTAAAGAGAGAAGGAACTCTAATCTCTTGGGAGACTCAGAAGCTCCTAAGAGGTACCCAACATCATATCTGTGAGCAGACTCTGATCCAGTCCCCATGCTGGGAAGACAGGCTTGCCTTTGACTCACCTGGTGATTTCAGTGAGAGATGGCAACAGGGCAGTAAGCTGTGGTGTTGCCTAACTGCTGCTCCTGAACTGCTCCTTATGTTAATTCATTGATAGGAAAATGTTGGACCTGTCTCCCATTCAACACTGCAGAGGGTATCAGATCATGCAACATCCAGCCATGTCACACCAGAATTTCCAATATCTGCTGCCTCCATGTGGGACAAAACACTAAAAGTACTACCATTTTACTGAAATACAATGGTATTTCTTTCATTCACTAATAACTCAATATATATTGGGCTTAAAATTTACACTATCCCATTTGAAATATCTCTTTACTCTGCAGTAGAAATAAGAGGTTAAGAAAGAAAATGAGTACATGGGAAAATTTTAGGGTAAAAAATGAGATGGGATGGCTCCTTCACATTAACTTTTAATCTTACTCAAGTTTCAAGGCATTGAAGATTAAGTAATCAATCCTTGGACTTCACTTCCCCATCCAGCCACATGCCTCTCTTTCTCTTCGTTTCTGTCTCTGGTTTCCTTTTCTCTCTCTCACGATGAGATCTCATTTTCTGTAGATAAATACACAAATATATATATATATATATATATATATATATATATGCACAAATATGCCTATACCTACATAAGCAAACTTCAAGGAAGACATAATGAAGATGAAAACATTAAAGGGGTATCTTTGGGTGGTATGTTGTGGAACAATGATTTTCCCTGCACCCCACTGGACATCTACCGTGACATAGAGTGGAATGAACCTCAGCCCCAGTGTATCAAGATAAAAGTGCCTGAAAACCCAACTGTCTGTACAGACAGGCGCAGGATTCACCAAACTCACAAAAGTGATACAAGCCTGCTCAAAACAACTAGTAGCTTACTATGTACTAAGAATGAAATGTTCAGGGTAGAAATAACTGAAATAAACAAGGAAAACAATTTACATTCAAGTTCCCATTACTTACTCGTCCACTCCTCCCAGCTCCCTCCCAACTCCATGCAAACGCAGCAGTCACTTCTGAGACTATTGGAGGTGATTCCACACTGGGAGGAGAAAGCCCACACCATTTCCTGCTACTCAGGGGAGAGGCGGAACATGAACGTGGTCGACAGTGTAGGCACTGGGATGGAGAATGCAGACGCTGAGCTTCACTGGGACTGGCTTCCCTTACAGACAGCTCTTCATTCACTATACAAAGACTGGAGGAAAAATGCACATGTGGACAATTTATGGATGGACCACCTGCACCCCAATCCTGACTGCTCCACACTAACACTCAGCAACTAGATCCCTTCCATACCCTCCTGTGTCTGTCCCCAGGCTCCTTAACTGGTTCCGCTGTGCCTCGCACAGAGCTCACCTTCAGAGAGATTGTCTACCAGCTTCACTCAATGGACAGTCTGTTCCCCAACCCAGGGACAACTTCACATTTAGCCTGAACAGTAACTCAGTACATTACAGTACAGGAGTGTACAGTCTGATCCCCCTTTTTCAGAAGAAGACAGAGTCACAGACAGATCATGTGACTTGACCAAGGTCACACAGAGCGTGAGCACTGGGTCAAGGAGAGAACCCATGTGCTGATTCCAGAGCCCATGCTCTTCCTAACCACGAGGCTAGACTGGTCCTTGGATCTCCCTGCTGGCTTTCCACAATACTGAGTCAGCCTAAGATCTGCATCCACATGCCCAGGGCCCTGAGCCCAGGCTGGATGGGCCATCCCACCCACAACATGGCTCTCACCTGGAAGAGCTGGTGGGAGTAGTGGTGAAGGTCCGGGTGAAGGCACAGACACAGCCCTGAGAAATTCCTTCCACTTCAACAACAAACAACAAACAATAAGCAAGAGTACCCCCTAAGAACCCCACGTGTTTACAGGCTCCCACGTCATTCCCCAGTCAGGGTCTGACTTGACACTCATGCTGAGGGGATAGCTGTTCACATGGGGAGTTGCATGTCAGGAATGGGGAGGGCAACTGTAGGAGATGTCTGCTCCCAGTGACATGTCCCCATGACAACCACTTCACAAGTTCATGGGATGCATTTTTCTCAGGTGCTGAAGAGATGGATATTATGAGGAAACTGTGAGGTTAAGTAGTAGCCCAGGTTCTCAGTGTAAGGATCTGGTATGGGAGCCACCAAACTCCACAGCCTGTGTCCCTAGTGCCCAGGGTGGGCAGGGCAGACATGGACGCAGTTCAGACCTGGGTTGTCTGTGGGAAGACTGAGGGCTGGGGAGGGGAGGGAATCTGGAAGGAAGAGTTCTGGTGGGAGGGAGCCTGACCAGGCGAGAGAGCAGTGTGGCATCTGGGGGGAGCGGGCTACACACACTCACCTTCCTTGAACACCCCACTGACAGAGAAGCAGAACATCGTTTCCTGATAAGGAAGAGACCAGGTACTCAGTCACCCCTCATCCTCTTTCCCACCTGCGCCTTTCTGCCCCTCACCACCAAGCGAGGAGCAGGTGTGTCCACCTCAAAGGAGCTGAAGTCATGCTGAGTTTTGGGTAATGCACAGAGGGCACGCACAATGTCATGTTTTGTGTGTTTCATCATCTGGACACGCGGGTCTGTGGGGGAGGGGAAGAAGGGAAAGTCAGGGCAGCCACACGATGGAGCCTGTGATTGGCCCCCTTACCACCCTTTCCGGCCCATTCTTCCCACCACACACTCACTGGGGTCCTTGAGCATCTTCATATTCCTGTTGTCCAAGAAGTACGCACGCATGCTGCTTCTAGGAGACACAGAGGAATAGTGGGTGGTGGTCTGGCCAGCATAGGTGTCAGCAGGAGCTGCCCTGCATCTGCTGGGGAACCACATGGCCTGGGGGAGGAGTCTACGCTGTGATACTCACAAGCCTGAGTCCTTGGAGTGGAATGGAATGGTCAGGAAGAAGCAGGCCTCCTCATGATAAAAGCCCAGCAGTTCCTAGGGATCTCCATAGTCATGGATCAAGTAATAGCTGAGGGAAGAAGTGAGGCGAGTCTCTCTCTGTGGTCTGAAGCTCAAAGAAGACTTGAAAACTCCCATGAGCAGACCTGAGCTTGGGTGGCCTCCCCTGTCCTGGCCCTCCCCTTGTTCAGATTCCCAGGGGTACTTACTGCTGCAGGAATTGCAGGATTTGACTGTTCACCTGATCAGAGCCAAAGAAACTTCCCTGGAATTAAAACAGTCCTCAGGACAAGGGCTGACACACACTCTTGTACCACCTAGAACCCTGCTGGATCCTCTGTACTCACCTTGCACATTGATAAGCACTTGGGGGCTTCCACAGCACATTTAGAACCTGAGAGTGTCTCCTGGCCATCCTAGGGGAGGGAAGAGGAAGTCAGCAGTGCAGTCCAGGATGTGGTGCTGGATGGTCAGGGAAAAGGATGGGCCCAGGATGGGTTGGGGATCAGAGGTCAGGGAAGAAAGTGTCCCTGGAAATGCCAGTGGTAGGACTACATTTTCAGTCACCTCCATGGTTTACCTGAAGCCTGTGGCACACATGGCTAAAGAAGATCCAGAGCCTTTTCAGGTTCCCACAGAGAATGGTACGCCCCCCTCCCCCAGGACATTTAAGGGTCAAGTTCAAAAATGGAACTTGAATGGGTCCTAATAGATTTCAGAGTAGTTTATGGGCACTGTCAGTGCTCTTTAGAGGAGTCTGTGATCAAGGAATGCACTTACCAAGCTTTTTAACCTGGGGAACAATTCCAGGATGGTGCTGTCAAAATTAAGACAAAAGAGAAAAGTCCGTGAAACTGTGGACATGACCTTCCTCATTGGAGCAAGTCACTTACATCATCACAGCCCTGTGTGCCCCCCCACAGAGCCCAGTATCCTACCATTCCAGGGCTCTTAGGTCATCTCACCCATGTCACAAATCCATGGACTGACTCAGAGAGAGACTGTTTATTCCATTCCTTCCTACCACCCTCTCTTTCATCTCCTTCCATGGGTAACTCCCAGCCAGACTGTTCCGACTCCCTTCTTTGGTTCCACAAGGGCCAGCACTTCAAATCCAGTCTGCAGGCCTTCTTCCCCTCCCTCCCTCCCTCCCTTCCTTCCTTCAGGACCCAGGGAAGGCTGTGGAGAGAAGAGGATATGGGGAGAGAGCCTGGTGCTTTGCTGCCTCACTGGGGGTCCAGCACTCTTTCAAAAAGTCAGGACACACCTCAGGGATGCCCTCAGGCCCAGGATGCTGTGGCAGGGAGGTGACTGAGGTGGGGCTCAGGAGGTAGGGAGGGAGATGGAAGGGGATGAATATGGAGTGGACGGAGGAGGGGACAGGTGAGACATAGGGGTGTAGAGACAAGGCAGAGGAAGACCTCATACTGGTTATCACGGAAAGCGGTGCACACAGTATTTCTGTCTGCACACATCCCTTCTGGTTCCAGCTGCTGACTGTTGTCCATCTCCCCTGAAGCCTTCACCTGGAATTATGGGAATACCCACATGGACCAGATGGCTCTGCATCCACACCCTTCCTTTCCCTACAAATCCACTTCCGCTCATCTGTCACCACCCCATGAGGCCTCCCACATTTCTTTCAAAGGAGGATCTGGGTGCCCCACCTCGCCTCAGTGTTGGAGAGGTTCAAGTTTTTGGTGGAAGCATTCTCTATAGGGTGGACAGGCCATGCACCAGGTAGGGCTTCTTGTTGCTCAGGTCCAAGGACAAAAGCTATGATGAGAAAAGAGAGTGAGGATCCCAAAGGGGATAACTGAGACAAATCTGCTTTTTCTACCCGATCTATCTGACCACCCACACCATCAGCCCCAACACTGGGCCTAGGTCCTCAAGTTGGGCATGATTGCTGAATGGATGTGAAGGGAAGCAGCCATGCCATTTCTACAGTTCTGTGTCATTCCAATATGACAGGTTATCAAGTCTCCAGGAAGCCAGGATGAGGGAGACAAGCTGAGAGGGTCCACGCTGGTGTACTTACAGCACCAACTGTGATACCCCATGATATCATCTCTGAGTGCTCTACCCAGACAGACCCTCTACCCTCACCTCCCCTACAATTACTGCTGTAGCCATACCAGGGCCAAAGCAGAGTCTCTGGATACCAAGAGCTTGCTGGCAGGCATCCTATGGTTTGTTCATAGTAAGCTGCAGAGTTAGGGATGGGGTTCAGTGGCTCTGAGTCTGAGGGTGGGTTGGGGAAGAGGACTGTCTGGGTATGAGTGCACAGCTTGTGCTAAGTCTGCATTACCTGTCCCACCTTTTCAGACTTCAGTGCCTTCTGCACAGACTGGGGTGTGTCACAGGGTTCAACAAAGATAGATATCTGTAGAGAACACAAGAGGGGCTGGGTAAGCTCCAGGAAATCTGTGCATGGGATCAAGCAAGACCATGCCCCTCCCCTGCCCTCTTATCCTTAGTCAGCCCCTGACACACACTCTTTCATTATCCTCACTGAAAATCTTGCTGTTGACATTCTTCAATGCACAGGCAATGTTGACATTCTCTACAAAGAACTGGGCTTGCATTTTCTCAGAGTGACAGGAGAAACAGAACATGAGACCAGACTGAATTCTCTGTGCTTGCCACCTACCCCTTTTCCTTTCATCGCCTCCATGCCCTCTCTTACTTTGACTAGAATGAAGGGCACACTGAATTGCTTCAGAATGCAATTAAGCAGCCACTTCTCATCATATTTTATACCAAAGGCAATGTAGGAGCCAAAGAACAAATGGGAAACAAAATTGATATAATAGAATCCAAGGTTAAGGTAAGACACAATTGTGTCTTGCTTTAGGACATTTTATCAGGCTTTAAATCATTTTTGAAAATAGGACAATATCTGTTATCACTGACTTTGGCACCAGACATGGATTTTCTAGGTACCCCCTTTTTTTTCATTCAAATACTTTTCCTGAAAACATCAAGTTAGTATGTTTCACAGGTACTTCCTTTAATAAAGTTCCACATGAGGTACACCTCACCGGCCCCTCTGACATAGACCCCAGAGACTCAACCTCCTCCTACACCCAGCTAGAGCCAAACACGTAATCTGGTGTGAAGTCCTCCATCTCCCTGGCAGTAGTTTCCTCCTTTGCTTTTATTTTATTTTATTTTTTCCTCCTTTGCTTTTAGATAAGCTCTCCCATGTTCCTCCTTGCAGCCAGTCTGTTTCCTTTCTGTTGCTTCTCTGAACTCATCCTTAGATGATCTAAGAAGATTCCTCGTAGTAATAAGATGGATTATGAACTCCACTTCCCCAGAAAAGTTCCCAGCATCTCTACATAAGTCCAACATGACTGTCTGTCATCTTCTACACATTAGGTCCATTTAGCCAGGACACTCACTATGATCTTGAACCAGCTCCCAAAGGTCTTATCCTGTCTGTTTCTCTCCATTCTTCTCTCTGGAGGCTTTTGCTTTGTCTCCATGTTAACATGCATTTGGTCTTGTTTCTGAAAACTACTTCTCTGATGATGGGGTGGAATGGCATATGGAGCACTGTGGGGAAGTGGAGAGAACAAAGTGGTCCATATAGGCTTGGAAAGTCTTCTTTACATTTTTCCAAATGATATTAGAGCTACAGTGAAGAATGCTCAAACATTAACCTCATCCCATCATTTTTCACTCTGCCAGGTTGGAGAGAAGAATGACATGTTTAGCTACAAGGTTTTGGTTGGTACATGTCAGTCATGCTGACTGGTCTCTTACTGTCTTGCTTGGTTGTCCATATGAGCATCACGTGCTTCTGATGGGAAGCAGATGGTGCTGCTGGGAAGTGACCTGTTCAGACCAATATCTGTGTTGCCTTTGGTAAATACCCCAGCTTTGTGCTCTTCTTTGTAAAAGGTTCACTTTATCAGTGCGCTCTAAAATCATCAACGACAGGTCGATGGTCACAGTACCAGAAGAAGTCCTCAGTAAATATCATGGCTACTGAAGAAATATCATTGACTTTATAATCTGAACGGAAATGTATCACAATGCTAAAAGTAAAGACTAAGAGACCTCACTGTGGCTCCATTGTTCAGGAAATGAGAGATAGGGATCAGTCACAGCTAAGAAGAAAACAGGCACTGGGGAAAGGGTCTGGATCTAGAGTGTAGTCTGTGATGTTAGACCCTGCTGTACTTGGTTCAGGCTAGGTGGCCTGTGACAAGTGGCTTTTCATCCCCAAGTCTCACTTTTCTGTTCTGCTCTAGGAGGACAAAAAACATACTCTTAAATCTACCATGGTGTGATGGTTCCAGGGTCAAAGTGACCTATCTCCCTGAAGGAAGAATTAGAGAAATAAAAGATAAGTCTGATGTAAAGATCCAGAATGTAGTCTGGAGAGACATAATATGGAGAATACCAAAAGAGAAGTATGGAGAATTACAGGTGATGCAAAGAGTATATCTAACACATGGCTAATGTGAGTCCCAGAGAGGAGAGGGAATAGTAGAGAAGAGGTATTTGAAGAGAATAGGGTTGAGAAGTTTCCAAAAGTAACAAGACATCAACTCAGTATAAGAATATTATTAAGAAAAAAGTATAATGGAGGAGAAACATTCTTACAAGAATATACATTCATTTCATCATCATGTAGCAAAAACTTGGAAATTTGTGACTAAATGTTTCAATCTAAAATATTATAGACTCTTTGGGGCAGAAGAAATATCATCCTTAGTAGAGGCACATAGCAGAGAAGGCAATGGCACCCCACTCCAGTACTCTTGCCTGGAAAACCCCATGGACGGAGGAGCCTGGTAGGCTGCAGTCCATGGGGTCGCTAAGAGTCGGATACGACTGAGCTACTTCACTTTCACTTTTTACTTTCATGCATTGGAGAAGGAAATGGCAACCCACTTCCAGTGTTCTTGCCTGGAGAATCCCAGGACGGGGAGCCTGGTGGGCTGCCGTCTATGGGGTTGCACAGAGTCGGACCGACTGAAGTGACTTAGCAGTAGCAGCAGAGGCACATAGACGCTATAAAGAAAGACTAACGGCATTGGGAATATATAGGCAAATTTAAATGAGTATTGGCTATAGAACACAATTGACATTTCCTCTGGGGATTTAAATATAGAGACAACGATAATGTGTGACAATAAATTTGGAGACAGTTTAGAGAATCAAAGTGTCTCACGTCCCATAATCCTCTGAGCAGTTTTAAAGAACTAATTAACTAACATTAGACTGTGAAAATGCAAACATGTCCACTGTAATCTGAAGAGTGAACACTACAAGAACAGCAAAAGAAAGTTTAACTAGATAGCCATGTGAAGTAACGATTTAATAGTTATAAAACATCAACTATATCAAAGGAAAGGCAAGGGAAAGGAATGTATATGAGGTAAAAATAAATATACAGTAATATGATATACATAAACCAAATTAGATCTATTTATATTAAAAGATTCAGGCTAAATACTCCAAATAGACATTTTATCAGACTGGTCAAGAAACCTCTCGTCAAATACTCCTGAAAAGAGACACATGCAAAATTTAATCATCAGGAAAATTAGAATATAAAAAATGGCAAAATGTACACCTTTTCCACATTAACCTCAGAAAACTGGTAATAACCATATCAGTAAAAGGTACACTTTAAAGGGAAATTTCTTTATGATAACAGGTTCAATGCAATAAGAAGATAGTAATACAAATTCTAAATTTGTATGCCTCTTAAAGCCAGCATACAAAGCAAAAACTGACAGAAATAAACAATGGACAAATCCACAGTCACAGTGGGAAATTTTAACACATATCACTGAGTGACACATAAAATGGAGAACAAAATCTCAGCTAGAGGGGAGAGGATTTTAATATACAACTTAAACAAATTTATTTAATTAACGTAGAACAATGCACATAAATACTCATCAAACATTCCAGATAGTTCACATGCCAGGCAATAAAGCCTCAACAATCTTCTACGGACTAATACAATTTACCCTGACTAGTTAATGTAATATCCATTAGTAATGGTGGGTTTTATGCCCCTCCCCCACCTCTAGTATAAATCCAAAGAATATTAGTTTATATAATCCTACCCTCCACCTAGGTGACCCTCACCACTCCCCAAACCCTAGACCTGAGAAGATAACATGACTCATGCCTTTTCCTTAGCCAGGGAAAAATTCAAGTCAGCAACGGCCATTTTCATCGGAGGGGAGGTTTACCACATGGAATCGAGATGGGTGTGTCAGAGCCCGCTTGGCCCATCTCCTCAAGAGACCGGAAAATAGTCAGTCTGGGCTCTCTCCCCCCTTTCAAGGACAGTCAAGTGGTTGTGAGGTCCTGTGGTTTGGGGTGGGGGAGGGAACCCAGAACCCTTTCTGCTTTGAGGGGATCTGAAGAGAAGGTCTCATGCAGACCACTCACCCATAGGGTGGCCTGAAGGCAGAGATCTGTCACCACCGTCCTCACAGGTTGCCCTGGAAGAGAATCTGTGGGTCTGGAGCTGGAAGCTTGTAGAATATCAAAGAAGGCTGCTGAGGTAGGAGAGTGCAAGCCCCAGACCACTTCGTCACAGCCACACAAACAAGATGGGGTCCTAACAGGAAGTCCTTTCCCCAAGGTCATAGAGGAGGAGAGTCTTGGGGGCCAGAGGAGACTTAACTTCCTGTAATTACTGCCCTCTGAGTTTGCTACCAACCTAACATCCAGGGAACTCTTTCCATGGGTACCACCCCTGCAGAGGAGGCCAGTTAGAATTAGGAGGCTTAGGGATCTTGATACATGTAGCTACAAACACAGAGAACTCTCTGTGCCAGACGCTGCATCAGCTACATTACACTGTGTTCCTTCATTTTGCAGACCCAGAGAACTGGGAGGGCCAGCAGTAGGAAATGTGCTGTCCTTGCTACATTGCATCTGTTCTTCCCTGTATTCCTCACAAGGGGAGTCTGATACCAAAATCATCAACTTTCCAAGGTTGCTGAGGCTTACTGAGGTGCTACACTTGTCTAGGGTCATTCAGATGCTTCTGGGAGAAACAGGCCAGAATTGAGCTCCATGGACTGGAAGATGACTTCTTGAAGCATAGCTTTACTAAATACTTGGTGCAATATAGGGGCTTTTCTGAAGTTTGTGCAAAGTACCTGACTATTCTAAACATAATAAAATGTCTAGAATTAATTCTAACCTATTCCAGAGAGATCATACCAAAAAACAACAGCAACAAAAAACCTTGAAAATATAAAGTAAATACCAAACAGAGCTTGGTAGCTTACTGCAATGACAGTAGAAAAAAACAAAGTAGTCTCTCCTTAAAAAAAAAAAAAAATGTAGTCAATGTAGGCAGATATCCCCTAGTGCAGGGGTCCCCAACTCCTATTGGGAACCAGGCTGTACAGCAGAGGGTGAGTTGAGGGGGGAGTGAGTAAGGGAAGCTTCATCTGCTGCTCCCCACAGTTCCCCATTGCTCACTTTACTCTCAAACATCTCCTCCCTTAGAGCCAGAACTATAGATCTGAAAGTCTCAAATCAGAGGTTTTCTAAAGATGGAAGGAGGGAGAAGCCTGGACTCTAGTTCATGAACCAGAATTTTCTTTCACACACACACAAAAAATGAGCACACTGGTCATAGCAAACAACCACTTCCGACAACAAGAGACACTCTGCACGTGAACATCACCAGATCGTCAATACTGAAATCAGGTTGATTATATCCTTTGCAGCTGAAGACAGAGAAGCTCTATACAGTAAGCAAAAAGAAGACCAGGAGCTAACTGTGGCTCAGGTCATGAACTCCTTATTGCCAAATTCAGAATTAAATTGAAGAAGGTACGGAAAACCAGTAAGCCATTCAGTTATGACCTAAATCAAGTCCCTTAACATTATACAGTGGAAGTGACAAATTGATTAAAGGGATTAGATCTGATAGAGTACATGAAGAACTTTAGATGGAGGTTCATAACATTGTACAGGAGGCAGGGATCAAAACCATCCCCAAGAAAAAGAAATGGAAAAAGGCAAAATGGTTGTTTGAGGAGGCCTTACAAAGAATTGAGAAAAGAAGCAAAAGGCAAAGGAGAAAAGGAAAGATATACACATCTGAAAGCAGTTCCAAAAAACTGCAAGGAGCAATAAGAAAGCTTTCCTACATGATCAATGCAAAGAAATAGAGGAAAACAATAGAATGGGAAAGACTAGAGATCTCTTCAAGAAAATTAGAGATACCAAGGGAATATTTCATGCAAAGATGGGTACAATAAAGGACAGAAACAGTACGGACCTACAGAAGCAGAAGATATTAAGAAGAGGTGTGCAAGAATACACAGAAGAACTCTACAGAAAAGGTCTTAATGACCCAGATAACCATGATGGTCTGATCACACACCTAGAGACAGACATCCTGGAATGTGGGCCCTACAAGCAAAGCTAGTGGAGGTGATGGAATTCCAGCTAAGCTATTTAAAATCCTAAAAGATGAGGCTGTGAAAGTGTTGAACTCAATATGCCAGCAAATTTGGAAAACTCAGCAGTGGCCACAAGACTGGAAAAGGTCAGTTTTCATTCCAATCCCAAGGAAGGGCAATGCTAAAGAATGCTCAAACTACAGCACAGTTGCACTCATTTCATATGCTAGCAAAGTAATGCTCAAGATTATCCAAGCCCGGCTTCAACGGTACATGAATTGAGAACTTTCAGATGTACAAGCTGGATTTAGAAAAGGCAGAGGAACAAGAGATCAAATACCAATATCTGTTGGATCATAGAAAAAGCAAGAGAATTATAGAGAAAAAATCTACTTCTGCTTTATTGACTATGCCAAAATATTTGACGGTGGGGATCACAACAAACTGTGGAAAATTCTTCAAGAGATGGGAATAACAGAACACCTTACCTGCCTCCTGAGAAACCTGTATGCAGGTCAAGAAGCAACAGAACCGGACATGGGACAATGGACTGGTTCCAGATTGGGAAAGGAGTACGTCAAGGCTGCATATTGTCACCCTGCTTATTTAACTTATATGCAGAGTATATCATGCAAAATTCCAGGCTGCATGAAGCAGAAGCTGGCATCAAGACTGGTAGGAGAAATATCAATAACCTCAGATATGCAGATGACACCACCCTTATGGCAGAAAGTGAAGAGGAAGCAAGTCCAGAAAGCAATCCAGCGTTGAGAGAATAGACAGCACAAATTTGTCTTTTCGACAGTTGATTTGAAGCATGTTTTACAGAGTATGTGGTTACAAGGCAGTGTCACAGGCTCATTGAGGATTTCCACACAGATCCGGCACTGGCATTCCAACAAGGAAGGGATGGTGTGTTTGGGTACAGCTGTTTTAATATGCTATAAGGTGTATTCACCATCAATACCAGAATTCTGAGATTGGAAGCATCAAATGTCTTTAAGTAAAAAGGTTCTGTGAGCCAGGTATACAGTATGACACCAGAAGGCAGTGAATTTGTCCGTGTTAAAGACAAGTATCCAGAAAGGAAACAAATGAACCTTGACTGCTACCAGACATTGACAACCGTTGTGGTAGGGCAGATGGTGGGCACTAGGCTTTCTGTGGGGCAGAAGGCACTTGCAAAGTTCCATTCCTCCCTCTTACCAGGTAAGGACCCTCCCTTAGTCCTGGGCAGCTAAGCCTCTAAGGCCACTTAAGCTGAGGCTGCTGAGGTGCACAGACCCCAGGACACCACTCCATGAAGACCAATGCTTCCTCAGGGATGCCAGGCTCCTCAGCAGAGGGACTTCTGTTTGACTTTTGCTGTGGGGTCATGGCTGTGCACTTTTCAGGGCTTTGAGCCCTCCCTCCCCTCTCTGAGGTCTGTGGGAAAAGGCTAATCTTAGAGGCAGTTAGGTAGCAATCCTACGAGGGCTTGTGAGGTCACAAATTTCTCTCTCTCTCCTTTTTCTGGATTTAGATTCCTCCATACATCCAGGATGATTTCAAATCAAGATCCTTAGTTTCATGTCCACAGACCATACTGCCGAATAAGGTCTCATCACAGGTTGGGGGTGTGAGGTTTGGACATGTCTTTTTCTGGACATAAGTCAACCCACTATAGTGATGTGCGTGTGTGTGTGTGTGTTGCTTAGTCATGTCCGACTCTTTGTGACCCCATGGACTTTGGCTGCCAGGCTCCTCTGTCCATGGAATTCTCCAGGCAAGAATACTGGAGTGGGTTGCCATTTCCTTCTCCAGGGGATCTTCCCAACCCAGGGATTGAAACCAGGTGTCCTGCATTGCAGGCGAATGCTTTCCCCTCTAAGCTGCTAGGGAAGCTCTATAGTGATAGAAGGGTTTAACAAGTAAAATAAAATCTTACCTTTTGTTTGTAAGTGTATAGATAAATATATAAATGTCTGCATAAGAAAGAGTAAAATGGGTTCTTTTAAAAAAATTGTTTTTAATGAAGGATAGTTACAATATTGTGATGATTTCTGCCATCCATCAACATGAATCACTTATAGGTGTATGATACACATATAGTGTATCACTTACATGTCCCCTCCCTCTTAAACTTCCCTCCCTTCTCCCTCCCCAGCCCACCCCTCTAGGTTGTCACAGAGCACAGGGTTCTGGTTCCCTGTGTCATACAGCATATTCCCACTAGCTATGTATTTTTTATGATAATGTATCTGTTTCAGTGCTACTCTCTCAAATCATCCCATTTCTCCCTCCTCCACAGTGTCCAAAAGTCTATTCCCTACGTATGTATCTCCATATCTGCTCTGTGGATAGGTTCATCTGTAACATCTTTCTAGATTTCATGCTGCTGCTGCTGCTAAGTCGCTTCACTCGTGTCCAACTCTGTGTGACACCATAGATGGCAGCCCACCCGGCTCCTCTGTTCCTGGGATTCTCCAGGCAAGAATACTGGAGTGCATTACCATTTCCTTCTCCACTAGATTTCATATATATGCATTAATATTCAGTATTTGTCTTTCCCCTCCTGCCTTACTTCATATTGTATAATAGGCTCCAGGTTCATCCCCCTGATTAGAACCAAGTCAAATGCATTTCCTTTTATAGCTGAGTAATATTTCATTGCATATATGTACCAAAACTTATTTATCCATTCATCTGTGAATAGACATCTAGGTTGCTTCCATGTCCTAGCTATTGTAAATAGTTCTGCATTGGACATTGGGGTCGATTTATCTGTTTCATTTATTGTTTCCACAGCTTATATGACCAGTAGTGGGATTTCTGGGTCATAAGGACAGGCAAGCCTGGCTTGCTGCTATCCACGGAGTTGCAAAGGGTCAGACGTGACCGAGCTGCTAAACAACAAAATGGTAGTTTTATTCCTAGTTTTTTAAGGAATGTCCACACTGTTTTCCATGATGGATGTATCAATTTGCATTCCCACCAACAGAGCAAGAGGGTTTCCTTTTCTCCACACCCTCTCCAGCATTTATTGTTTGTAGAATTTTTGATGATGGTTATTCTGATTGGTGTGAGATGATACCTCACTGTAGTATTGATTTGCATTTCTCCTATAGTGAGTGATGTTGAATATCTTTTCATGTGTTTATTGCCCATCTGTATGTCTTATTTGGAGAAGTGTCTGTTTAGGTCTTCTGTCTATTTTTTGATTGGGTTGTTTGCTTGTCTGATATTGAGCTGCATGTGCTGCTTGTATTTTTGGAGATTAATCCATTGTCAGTTGTTTCATCTGAAATTATTATCTCCCATTCTGAGGGTTGTCTTTTCATCTTGTTCAGAGTTTGCTTTGCTATGCAAAAAGTTAGGTTTTAAGTTTTGTTAGATCTCATTTGTTTATTTTTGTTTTTATTTCCATTACTCTGGGAGGCGGATCAAAGAGTATCTTATTGCTATATGTCAGAATGTTCTACCTATGTGTTCCTCTAAGACTTTTATATTTTCTGGCCTTATGTTTAAGTCTTCAATAATCCATTTTGAGTTTATATTTGCATATGGTTTTCTGAAGAGTTGTGTGCCCTGATGACAATGAATCTTATCAAGTGAGAAGCAGCACTGTGAACTAGTTATATGTTGGGTTCAGCAGTCACCTAGAATCTGTTCACAGTTTAGTCTTGTGACTGGTTAGCCTTGCCCTCAATGTGCCTCTTCCCTGAATGAGTACACCCTGTTACCTAAGTCTCTTGGCTAAGAGGTATTCCCATTCTGATTCTGAGTCCCTTTTCTATAGAAGGCTGGGGATGTGTATTTATACATGGTGGTGGTTTAGTCGCTAAGCCAGGTCTGACTCTTGCAACCCTATGAAAAGCCTGCCAGATTCCTCTGTCCATGGGATTCTCCAGGCAAGAATACTGGAGTGGGTTGCCATTTCCATCTCTAGGGTATTTAAATGTATTGTTGTGTAATTGCCAAGTCATATATGACTCTGGGACCTCATGGCCTGCAGCATGCCAAAATTCCCTGTTCTTCACTGTCTCCTGGAGTTTGCTCAAACTCACATCCATTGAGTCAGTGGTGCCATCCAACCATCTCATCCTCTGTCGCCCCCTACTCCTCCTGCCCTTAGTCATTCCCAGAATCAGGGTCTTTTCCAATGAGTCTGCTCTTCCCATCAGGTGGCCAAAGTATTGGAGCTTCAGCTTCAGCATGAGCCCTTCCAATGAATATGCAGGGTTGATTTCCTTTAGGATGGACTGGTTGGATCTTCTTTCTGTTCAAGGGACCCTCAAGATTCTCAATTTGAAAGCATCAATTCTTCGGCACTCAGCTTTCTTTATGGTCCAACTCTCACATCCATACATGACCACTGGAAAAACTATGGCTTTGACAAGATGGACCTTTGTCGGCAAAGTAATGTCTCTGCTTTTTAATACACTGTCTAGATTTCTCATAGCTTTTCTTCCAAGGAGCGTCTTTTAATTTCATGGCTGCAGTCATGCCCTTAATGTGCTTGATTTCCCTGATGTTTAAAGTCAGGTAACAGTAGTTCCTCTTCATAGACTGCGGTGAAGAATTAATGAACAAGTACAGGTTTAGCACTTACAACAGTGTGGGGAACTGAGGGAGTCAGCAATAATAATTAACAATTCTTAGAATTATCACACCATGATAGCACTAATTTTCCATTAGTGTTTCTAATCCCATTTTTATGATTACATGGGTGTATATCATGTCTGACTCTTTGCGACACTATGGACTGAAGCCCGCCAGGCTCCTCTGTCCATGAGAGTCTCCAGGAGGGAGTACTGAAATGAGTTGTCATGACCTCCTCAAAGGCATCTTCCTGACCCAGGGATCAAACCCCTGTCTCTTATGTCTCCTGCATTGTCAGATGGGTTCTTTTACCACTAGTATCACCTGGGAAGCCCATATTGATATTGCTTCAAGAAAGTGGTTTTATAGTATGATAAGTAGGCTATCACCTGATTACTGTGCTCTAAGATGAACAGTTATATGTATATAGTAAAATGTCTCAAAAACAAATATATACTCAACTGTTAAGAACCCTTCTCCATGAATAATAGGGTTTTAAGGGTATTTAATTATTTTTCCTAAAGGCATGTTTCATTTTTTATAAAATAAAGTGTCTTGGATAAGTCTTCTTAAGTGAATAATGCAAAGAAGTACAGGAAAACAATAGAATGAGGAAGACTAGAGATGTCTTAAGGAAAATAAAGGTACCAAGTGAACATTTTGTGCAAGGATGGGCACAATAAAAGATGGAAATGGAAAGGACTTAACAAAAGCAGAAGAGATTAAGAAGAGGTGGCAAGAATACACAGAAGAACTGTACAAAAAAGATCTTAATGAATCAGATAGCCATGATGGTGTGGCTACTGACCTAAAGCCAGACATCCTGGAGTGTGAAGTCAAGTGCACCTTAGGAAACATTATTATGAAAAGCTAGTGAAAGTTATGGGATTCCAGCTAAGCTATTTAAAATCCTAAAAGATGATGCTGTTAAAATGCTGCACTCAATATGTCAGCAAGTTTGGAAAACTCAGCAGTGGCCACAAGACTGGAAAAGGTCAGTTCTCATTTCAATCCCAAAGAAGAGCAATGCCAAAGAATGTTCAAACTACTGTACAATTGAAATCATTTCACATGCTAGCGAGGTCATGCTCAAAATCCATCAAGCTAGGGTTCAGTAGTATGTGAACTGAGAACTTTCAAATGTACATGTGGATTTAGAAAAGACAGGGGAGTCAAAGATCAAATTACCAACATCTGTTGGGTCATAGAAAAAGCAAGGAATTCCAGAAAAGCACCTGTACTAAGTCCCTTCAGTTGTGTCTGACTCTTTGTTACCCTATGAACTGTACCCAGCCAGGCTCCTCTGTCCATAGGGATTCTCCAGGCAAGAATACTGGAGTGAATTGGCATTTCCTCCTCCAGGGGATCTTCCCACCCCAAGGATCGAATCCACATCTCTTATGTCTCATGCATTGGCAGGTGGGTTCTTTACTATTAGCGCCACCTGGAAACATGCTACTTCTGATTTATTGATTACACTAAAGCCTTTGAAGCTGTGGATCACAACAAAATAGGGAAAATTTTTAAAGAAACAGGAGAACTAGACCACGTTACTTGTCTCCTGAGAAACCTGTGTGCACATAAAGAGCAACAGTTATAACCAAACACGGAACAACATACTGGTTCAAAGTTGGGAAAGAAGCACATCAAGGCTGTAATCATCACACTACTTGTTTAATTTATACACAGAGTACGTATGCGAAATGCCAGGCTGGATGAATCACAAACTGGAATTAAGATTGATGGGGAAAATATCAACAACCTCAGATATGAAGATGGTATCATTAATGGCAGAAAGTGAAGAAGAACTAAACAGCCTTTTGATAAAGGTGAAAGAAGAGAGTGAAAATGCTGGTTTAAACTCATCATTCAAAAAACTAAGATCATGGCATCCAGTCCCATCACTTCATGGCACATAGATGAGGAAAAAGAAGAAACAGTGGTGATTTCCCCCTCCCCCTTTTGCTCCAAAATTATTGCAGACAGTGACTGCAGCCATGAAATTAAAAGATGCTCCTTGGAAGAAAAGCTATGAGAAATCTAGACAGTGTATTAAAAAGCAGAGACATACTTTGCAGACAAAGGCCCGAGTAGTCAAAGCTATGGTTCTTCCAGTAGATAAGTATGGGTGTCAGAGTTGGATCATAAAGAAAGTTGAGCACAGAAGAATTGATGCTTTCAAATTGTGGTACTGGAGAGAATCTTGAGAGTCTCATGAACAGAAAGGAGATCCAACCAGTCCATCCTAAAGGAAATCAACCCTGCATATTCATTGGAAGGGCTCATGCTGAAGCTGAAGCTCCAATACTTTGGCTACCTGATGGGAAGAGCAGACTCATTGGAAAAGACCCTGATGCTGGGAATGACTGAGGGCAGGAGGAGTAGGGGGCGACAGAGGATGAGATGGTTGGATGGCACCACTGACTCAATGGATGTGAGTTTGAGCAAACTCCAGGAGACAGTGAAGAACAGGGAATTTTGGCATGCTGCAATCCATGAGGTCGCAGAGTCATACATGACTTGGCAATTGCACAACAATATGTATAAATACAAATCCCCAGTCCTTTTCCTAAAAAAGTGACTCAGCATCAGAATGGGGACACCTCTTAGCCAAGAGACTTTGGTAATAGGTTGGACTCAGAAGTCATTTATGAATCTACTGTATGACCATCCCAATTTAGCAGCTTCAGGGAAATCACATATGTATAGGAGAAAGGAATTTATCTCTACACAAACCTCACATTCAGCAGTTGGGAACAAACTCCTATTCCTAGGACTTTAACGAAGGTCTTGAGTTGAAAGTAGTTTCAGAACACACATTGCTCTGTTCCTCCCAAATAAACTCTCTTGAAATGAAGGCAAGATCATGTGTTTAACCACCCAGTTAGCCAAGCAGTGAACACCACAGAGAAGGAAAAGGTGGAAGGTCTCCATCAGTGACAAACTTTATTTTCTTGGGCTGGAAAATCACTGCAGACATTGGCTGCAGCCATGAAATTAAAATACACTTGCTCCTTGCAGGAAAAGCTATGACAAACCTACAGAGCATATGAAAAAGCAGAGATATTACTTAGCCAATAAAGGTCTGTCTAGTCAAAGCTATGGTTTTCTCAGTAGACATGAATGGATGTGAAAATTGGACTGTAAAGAAGACTGAGCATGAAGAATTGATGCTTTTGAGCTGTGGTGTTGGAGAAGACTCTTGAGAGTCCTTGGACTACAAGGAGATCAAACAAGTCAATGCTAACGGAAATCAACCTTGCATATTCATTGGAAGGACTGATGCTGAAGCTGAAGCTCCAATACTTTGGCCACCCAATGGGAAAAGTGGACTCATTGGAAAAGACCCTGATGCTGGGAAAGACTGAATGCAGGAGGAAAAGGGGATGACAAAGAACGAGATGTTTTGATGACATCACCGACTCAATGGACATGAGTTTGAGCAAACTCCAGGAGATGGTGAAAGACAAAGAAATCTGGCATGCTGCAGTCCATGGGGTCACAAAGCATTGGACACGACTGAGCAATTTACATTTTTTTATTTTTCTGATTTAAAATGAATATATTTCTTTTCAAAACTAATGAAATGCAAAAATGTGTATATGTCAGAGAAAATATTTGTATATATTTTTAATCTTTTTCATCACAAGAAGAATATTCTTGATAATTTAGCTTATGTTCCCCAAATATATTTCTCTGTGTACAATATTATATAAATATTTTTTACATGGACATATCTTCTCTTCCAATTTTTGCTCACAGTGTGTATATATACTGTTTTTCATATATATAGATGTATGTTTATGTATATATGCATATGGTAATATATGTGCACTCATATGTACTTGCATATAGACTTGTTTTTGTAATCTTGTTTTGTTTAATCTTTATATGTTTGTGATTCATGGTTCTCATCCAAATTTTTTTCATAATTCTGAATGACCCACTTTTACTAATAAGATTTATTTATATTATATAATATAAAACATCCGGTCTAAAATATATTGTAAATAATTTGCCAATAGTTCGATTTCCTTTATATGTGACTTTGTCATTTGGAAGAGTTTCAGCCTTTTTTCCTAACTTCTCTTCAATAGCTCTAATAAAGTTTGTAACAGAGTTCAAAGCTTTTCTTGTGTCACATATCTAGTTTTGGTTGTCCTGGTGTCAATGATACGCTGATAGGGTACTCAAACAACCCTCTCCCCCACGTCTTGGTCTTGAAGATGATGGAGATGAAATCCACTCCCTCGATACAAGGCCCCAGGGACTGAAGTGTCCTGAGGGATTTGTGCGGGGCTCAGGTAGAAGCAGAGGAAATTAACTTCTACGGAGGGAAGGAAATGATCATTTATAGAATTATTTTAGGCCAGAAGCACTTTACATGGCATCTCCTATAAGCAAACACGTATTCAAATATTATATGATCTAAAGCTCTTTTCCATTTTACTCTGAGGCCTTCAAGGTTTGAATCTAGAATTCCCAGTGGACCTGTATTTGATGCAACTCTAGGTATTACTTATTTTTTCAGTCATAGCTGTGCTATATTTAAATTTAGAAAATCCATGAAAATTACAGCAATTTCTTTGCTGGCACAGGAGAAAATAATTTAAAAATTGAAAAGATGGAAGACAACATTTCAAAGGATATTACAGATTTTGTGCTTACATGAAAGAACAAATAGGATTTCTGTTAATCAGCAGAGAAAAGGACAAAAGATGACTGCAAATAATTCAACTCAGCTAAAAAGCAAGTGCTCTTTAATCAAGATCTGGAAAGATACCAAACCATTAATTGAGGAAATGAAAATCTGAAGATATCATAATAAACAAAACAATGAATTTGCATATAAATATTTATATAAATGAAAATTTTATTTTAATTTATTTTTTGTACCTTCAATTCAGTTCAGTTCAGTCACTCAGTCATGTCTGACTCCTTGCAATGCCATGAAGTGCAGCACGCCAGGCCTCCCTGTCCATTACCAACTCCCAGAGCCCACCCAAACCCATGTCCATCGAGTCGGTGATGCCATCCAACTATCTCATTCTCTGTTGTCCCCTTCTCCTCCTGCCCTCGATCTTTCCCAGCATCAGGGTCTTTTCAAATGAGTCAGCTCTTCACATCATGTGGCCAATATATTGGAGCTTCAGCCTCAACATCAGTCCTCCCAATGAACACCCAGGACTGATCTCCTTTAGGATGGACTGGTTGGATCTCCTTGCAGTCCAAGGGACTCTCAAGAGTCTTCTCCAACACCACAGTTCAAAAGCATCAATTCTTCAGCGTTCAGCTTTCTTTATAGCCCAAATCTCACATCCATACAGGACCACTGGAAAAACCATAGCCTTGACTAGACAGACCTTTGTTGACAAAGTAATATCTCTGCTTTTTAATATGCTGTCTAGGTTGGTCATAACTTTCCTTCCAAGGAGTAAGCGTCTTTTAATTTCATGGCTGCAATCACCATCTGCAGTGATTTTGGAGCCCAGAAAAATAAAGTCAGCCACTGTTTCCCCATCTATTTGGCTTGAAGTGAAGAGACTGGATGCCATGATCTTAGTTTTCTGAATGTTGAGCTTTAAGCCAAATTTTTCACTCTCCTCTTTCACTTTCATCAAGAGGCTCTTTAGTTCTTCTTCACTTTCTGCCATAAGGGTGGTGTCATCTGCATATCTGAGGTTATTGATGTTTCTCCCGGCAATCTTGATTCCAGCTTGTGCTTCCTCCAGCCCAGTGTTTCTTATGATGTATTCTGCATATAAGTTAAATAAGCAGGGTGAAAATATACAGCCTTGACATACTCCTTTTCCTATTCGGAACCAGTCTGTTGTTCCATGTCCAGTTCTAACTGTTGCTTCCTGACCTGCATACAGGTTTCTCAAGAGGAAGGTCGGGTGGTCTGGTATTCCTATCTCTTTGACAATTTTCCACAGTTTGTTATGATCCACACAGTCAAAGGCTTTGGCATAGTCAATAAAGCAGAAATAGATGTTTTTCTGGAACTCTCTTGCTTTTTGGGTGATCCAGTGGATGTTGGCAATTTGATCTCTGGTTCCTCTGCCTTTTCTAAAACCAGCTTGAACATCTGGAAGTTCACAGTTCACGTATTGCTGAACCCTGGCTTGAAGAATTTTAAGCATCACTTTACTAGCGTGTGAGATGAGTGCAATTGTGCAGTAGTTTGAGCATTCTTTGGCATTGCCTTTCTTTGGGATTGGAATGAAAAGTAACTTAGATTACATTAATATGAACTGAGTGACTTATCACACCCCCACCCCACCCCACCCCCACCTTGTGAAAGCACATATACACAAAACACACATTACCAGAAGAGAAACACTTCAGGAAAATGTGCACCAATCCTTTTGCATTGGATGTCTTGGGTATCTGTGAGTCATGGTGAAGGGATCATGTAGGTGTAAGGTACAGAATCATGTGAGTTTCTAAGAATATATTTTTAATGTTTCAAATTTTATGACTAGGCTAATTTGTCAAGAGGAACACTGAAAATAATAACTAATTGACAGAAAAGTTCATATATTTATGTGTTAGAAAAATATTCATATGATAATGTTTCATAAAAAGTCAAAATTTTCATCTTTTCACTTGACAGGGTATCTATGTATTCGTATGCATTTCTGCCTTACATTTCCCTCACCTCAGATGTTCACACCCTCTTGTGAGGGTTTCTTCACCTCTCTCGGCCCTAGAATTCTTCTTTCAGGGCATAGAGATCTGGGAAGGGAAAATATTGGAAAATTCCAGAAGATATTACAATTTCCAGAAAGTTCTGGTTCATGAACTGGAGCCCAGGCTTCTCCCTCCTTCTCTCTTTAGAAACCCATCTGATTTGAAGCTTTCAGAGCTACAGTTCCGGCTCTAAGGGAGGGTGGGATGGTTCAGACAGTAAACCTAGTGGTGGAGAGGTGCAGATGAATCTTTTCTTGCTTGCTTGCCAGTCCTCTGCTCACCTCCTACTGTGAGGTCCTGTTCTTAGCAGGCCTGGGACTGGTATCTTTCTGTGGCCCAAGGGTTGGGGACGACTGCATTAGGGGATATTTGCCTACATTGATTATATATTTTTAAAGAAAAGGATATGGTTTAGCTCTTTTTCCCCTACTGTCATTACAGTGACCCATCAAACTCTGTTTGGTATTTTCTTTATACTTTCAAGGTTTTTTTGTTTGTTTGTTGTTACTGTTGTTTGCATATGATCCTCTGGAATGTGTTAGATTTAATTTTAGCCATTTGATTATTTTTAGAATGCTCAGGTACTTTGCATAAACTTCAGAGAACCCCCTATATTGCACCAAGTATTTAGTAAAGCTATGCTTCAAGAAGTCATCTTACATTCCATAGAGCTCAATTCTGGCCTGTTTCTCCCAGTAGCATCTGAATGACCCTAGACAAGTATAGCACCTCAGTAAGCCTCAGCAACCTTGGAAAGTTGATGATTTTGGTATCAGACTCCCCTTGTGAGGAATACAGGGAAGAACAGATGCAATGTAGCAAGGACAGAGCGTTTCCTACTGCTGGCCCTCCCAGTTCTCTGGGTCTACAGAATGAAGGAACACAATGTAATGTAGCTGATGCAGAATCTGGCATAGAGAGTTCTCTGTGTTTGTAGCTACAAGTATCAAGATCCCCTAAGCCTCCTGATTCTAGCTGGCCTCCTCTGAAGGGGTGGTACTGTTGGAAAGAGTTCCCTGATGTTAGGCTAGTAGCAAACTCAGAGGGCAGTAATTACAGGAAGTTAAGTCTCCTCTGACTCCCAGGGCTCTCCTCCTTTATGCCCTTGGGGAAGAGACTTCCTGTAAGGACTCCATCTTTCATGACCCTGAGAGTTTGGAGCCTGCTGTCTCCTTGCTTGCCAGCGTTCCTTGATATTCTCCAAACCTCCGGCTCCAGACCCACACAGTCCCTTCTAGAGCAGCCTGTGAGGACAATGGTGACAGATCTCTGCTTTCAGGCCATCCCATGGGTGAGTTGGTCTGCATGAGACCTTCTCTTCAGATCCTCACAAAGCAGGAGGATTTCTGGGTTCCCTACCCCATTCCAACCCACAGGGCCCCAACCAGCTGACCCTCCTATAGCGAAAGCAGGGAGAGGGCCAAGGCTGATTAATTTCCACTCTGAGGAAATGGGTCACATGGGCTCGGACACCCATCTTCATTCCACATGGAAAATATCCCAACGTATGGGTATTTTTCCCCTGTTTAAGGAAAAAGCCTGAGTCATGTAGCTTAGGGCTTGGAGCAGGGGGGATGGTAACCTAGGTGAGGGGTGGGGTTCATAGAAACTACCATTCTTTGGATTAATAATAGAGGTGGAAGAGTAAGAAAATCCACCATTACTACTTCTATTAGAAGAATAGAATCTTCTAATAGAATCTTCTATTAACTAGCCAGGGTAAATTGTATTAGTCCATAGACACTTCTTGAAGCTTGCTTTATTTTCCAGCATATGATTGATTCTGCAACGTTCCATCAGAGTTCCTATGTATGTGGGTGGGTCTATATCAATTAAATTAATTTGTTAATATATTTGTCATATTTAAAAATCTTAACTCTCTAGCTTAATTTTGTTTTTTTCCCTTAATTTGCCACTTCATCCATCACTAGATGAGCTGTGTTAAAGTTTCCCACTGTGACTTTTGTTTTGTCCATTCTCTATTTCTGTCAGTACTAGTTTTCAATATTTTGGCTTTGATTTAAGGCATGCATTTAGAATTTTGTGTTAATATCTTCTTACAGCATTGCCTCTGTTAGCATAAGAAAATTTCTCTCTTTCTCTTGTAATGTTTTCTTTTTCTTAAAGTCTACATTTTCTTTTGGTATAATATGGTTATACCAGCTTTCTGTAGGTTCATGTGGAGAAGGTATACATTTTGCCATTTTTTATTTTCAAATTTTCTAGATGATTAAATTTTGCATGTGTCTTTTTTCAAGAGTATTTGATGGAAGGTTTCTTCTCTCATCTGATAACAGCCTTTTGTTTGATTGTTGTTTTGCCTTTTTTTTTTTTTTAGTAATATTTAGTTTGAATCTTTTAATGTAAAAAAAGATGTAATTTGGTTTACATATGTTGTATTAATGTATATATACATATGCATATTCCTCTTCTAAATTCCTTTGAAATGATTAATATTTTATCACTATGAAAATTGTTACCACATGTGGCTAGATTGTTAAACATTCTTTTGCCATTCTTGTAGTAGTTACCCTTCAGATTACAACGGATATTTTTGCCATTTTTCATAGTCTAATATTAGCTAATTAGTTCTCTAAAACTGCTGGGAGAAGTATGGGACCTTGAGACCCTTTGATTCTGTATACTCCCTCCAAACATATTGTCACACATTTTCATTCTCCCTACATTTAAATTCCCAGAAGAAATTAGTATCATTGTGTTATATAGTCAGTACTCATTTAAAGTTGCTCACACATTCACAAATGGCATTAGGCTTTCTTTCCTGTATCTATGTGACTCCACCTGGGAAGTTATTTCTTCTGCCTGAAGAACAACATATAAATTTTCTTTTAGTTTGAATCTTTTGACCACAAATTTTCTGAGTTTTTGTTGCATGATGATGACATGAACGTAGTTTCTTTTAAAAATATTTTTCCTTAAAAAATACTTTTAATCCGATTAATATTATTATCTTCTGTTGATATCTTGCTACTTCTGGAAACTTTTCAACCAAATTCTCATCAGCTACCATTTCTCCACTCTCTTCCTCTCCTCCTCTCTGGCACTCACATTAACTGTGTGTTAGGTATACTCCTTGCATCACCTGTAATTCTCTACACCTCTCTTTTGAT